>NW_019173753.1:0-140712 GCF_001646965.1 Fonsecaea nubica
ACGACGAGAGCTGGTGAGCCAGATGATAAAATAAGACGGCACAGCAAAATGCCCCCCCCCCCCCCCCCCTCACCCAAACAAAGTCGATGCTACAGATGCCGCAGATGCCGCAGATGCCGCAACGACTTCTCAATTATGCCCTATTGCTAGTAATCTACAGTGTATAGAACAATCATCTAGAAGCGAATCCTACCTAATTACGCTTCCACAGACCTCTGCAGCAGCAGCGGCGGCGGCGGCGGCGCCACAGACTCCAAAGAGCAAAAAAGGAAGTTGTCAAGCGCAAGCCGGTCGAGGTCCGCAAGGTGTCAGGCGAAAAAGCCTTCTGGCGAGTTCTCCTGCAAAGGGCAAGGACCACAGGTAGTCGCAGCCGGGGGAAAAGTTCTGCCTCCAACAGCTCTCCAACCGATTCGAGATCTCGGCCAACCGTCGCAAGCATCGAACGTAAATCTCACGCTCCTCGTGCCGCGGTCAAGGTCTGTGACCGCTCCAGTGTTGCCTTGATGGCTTGGAGGGCTTTCGTGTACTCTTCCATGTGGAAAAAAGGCTTCCGAAGTGGACCGCAAAGCATAACAAACCTCGTCGCTTTGTTTGTTTACGGTAGTTTCGAAAGCATCGACCGACTGCTGGGACCTGACGGTAGCTTCGGCCAAGTGTTCTCGATTCAGGAGACCACTTGCGTCGTCGGTAACTTGCTGACCGTCTCGAGTATCGGCAGCGTTCCCTGCCTGAGCCAACAACTACGAGTCTTTGATGTTTTTTTGTCGTTGTTCCTTGGTGATTGCGACAAGTCGGATAATTCGGCACGACCGAGACTTCCGGGGTCATTGCCGCGACGGATTGGCTCGACTAGAAGACGTGGAGTGTCGGCCAGCTGTACCTGAGCGTCGTTCTTCGCGTCGTTAACGATAATAACGAAGACGTGACCGGTAAACCTCGACGTCGCGTGTCGGTAACGGAACTCGCGCTCGCGTCTCTAGTAGATATTGGAGATAGAGCTATCTAAGCTATCGGCGACGAAGACGGCGGGCTATACATCTTACTCTCCTGACTTCCACTAAGATAGGTATAGCGCTAGCCCCGGTAGAGCTCCGAGACCTTCCTGTGATGTCGAACCTTGTCGCCGTGGCTAGTGGGCAGGACCAGCACGTTTTCTGTCACCGATTCCCTCGAAGACACGACATTAAACTATTTCTACCCATCGTCAGACCGTACTGGACGTCCATGCTGGCTTTCGAGGCCCATTCCGCGTCGGTGGATTGGTTGTTGACGCCACCATTCACGTCGAATGTAGGCACAAACAAAAGCTATAGAAAGAAGGGACGATAATGAGTCGGATAGACTGAAAAACAAAGTGTAATGGACGTTTAGGGAGGTGGCGGACGGAAAGGGCAGCGAGACAGTCAGTCAGTCGGTCAGTCAGTCGTCGTTCGTTCATTCATTCATCCATGAGCTTCTCCGCCTAACAACTGCACGTACCGCGGCTGTACCTCCTCCCCCCTGCGGCTTACCGTATACAGCCTCGGGAAGGGCAGCGAGTTACTCGGCCAGTCGCTCAGTCAGCTGGTCAGTCGAACGGTTCATTCATTCATTCATTCGTTCGATTCTCCGCCCACAACGGCACGAACTACGGCTGTAGGATCGAACAGTCAATGGCAGAAACAGCCGGCCGGGAAGGCAGTCAGTCGGTGAGTCATTCACTCACTCACTCATTCATTCATTCATTCATTCACCTCCTAAAACGGCACGTACCACACCACGGCTCTACTTCCTTCCCCAGAGACTTACTGTGTACAACCACTGGGAAGCCAGCTAGTCAATCAGCCAGTCAGTCATTCAGTCGTTCATTCATGATTTTCTCCGCCAAAGATGTTCCGTGCCGCACCACACCACGGCTGTCGTACTTCCTCCTCCCCGAGACTTCCCATATACATACCACCCGAGGCTCCCGCATACATGGTACAGCAAGTGTCCCTACTACCCCCGAGTGCCAGCTGGGTACGACGCTGGAAAGATTGTTCTCCCGCAAAGACTTTGATGGATGTTGGAAGAGGATAGAAAGAACCCTGCGCGGCATTACTATTACTACATGACACGTCTATATCTGCCATCCTACCTACCCGCCAATTCAGTCCCCTGCGATCTAGCGCTACAAACAAGAAAGAGGACGTACGGCAGGTGACGAAACCCTGGGGCATTATCATATCGTATCGTCAGCCATCGATCTCTCCACGCCCTACCCGGTTCGCAGTGTATACGATTACATGCCCTTGAGCTTTCAGTCTGGTCTCAGCCCGGCAAACCTCCATTGGTCGACCTTTGAGGGTTAGGATCAGGAAGAAACTTGTCTCGGCCATCTTTCCTTTACAACTCTTGCCTTTCTGGGGCAGTGAGGACCTTTCTCACTGTTGCGTGAGCCAGATACTTTGTCACCATTACAGATTCGTGTTGAAGCATGTCAGCGATTTGTAGAAGGCTCTGTCAGGCTCACTACATTTTGGGCTCCCATCGATATCCGGAACCTGATCTGTTTCCGCATCTCGGCTTGTTCTTCGGCTTGTTCTTCGAGAGTGATGCGGTACATGGATATTTCTGCATCGACAATGTCCGTCTTTTGATTGCGAATAGACATAAGCACGCGACGGGCCTCTTCCAGCTTGCCGTGTTGGAGATACCAGAGCGGCGACTCGGGGCAGAGAAAGGTCAGGAAGCCAAAAGCCACTTGTCAAGTTACGACAAATGCTGATCCGAACACACATGGAAGAGCTCATCATCCCCGACGAGTACCTCCCGCCCAACAAGATTCTCTTCCTGCGGGATCTGCCGGACAGCTACGATGCAGACAGTCTGAGTCAGATATTCAGTCGTTTCGAAGCATCGACTGCCCGCCAACGGACGGATCCTCTGCTGCACCGCATCCTCGACCGAAATTACCGCGTCCAAGCGACGCCGCTCACAAGTGAGCATCATGCAAATTGGCCATCGACAACTCGTGGAACCTAGACCTACCGCCTTGCTGGAGTTTGTCGCTAGGGGTTTAGTTTGCCAGCCTGGTGTTTCAGACTCTACTTGCCTGTCAAGAGTGAGAGCGATGGGCAGTGCCGCGACCTTGAGCCTGCGGGGGGATGGTGGGTCGAGGGATTCTTCGTGGAAGACAGACGAGGTGGAAGCTGAAGGAGAGTCGATGATATTTTGCCAACCTCCTTGCTCGACTCCTTGCTCGACTCCTTGCTCGACTCGGCAAACCTCGTCCTATTTCCTCGCCGTCACCGCATAGACAGCCCTCCTGATGTTACCTATCACCCGCTAGACTGAGCGTGTTCCCCTTCGCTGCCACCTCGTCCATGACCGTCGCGAGCCACTTTCTGAGGATCCTCAAGCTCTCGCTCGCCGGATTTTTGGGGCCAGTGGATAACTGACGAGGACCAGCTCGACTTCGGTGTCGGTGTCGGTGTTTTTGTGTGGGTCGTTGGCGTGTTTGCCACCATCATTCTCGCCGACAACGAGCGGATTGCTACTGGACCGGCGTCTCGCGAGGTCTTGCGCAAGCTGTGCCACGAAGCGCCAGTGTTCGGAAGAAGGGGGCGATGGGAGCCCGCCGCCACAGAAATAATGTTCTGCGCCAGCCACAGGTCGATGCCACCGGTTGTTCCCACATACAGAACTTTTCCGACTCGACTTTTGCTGATCAACCTGGCTGTGGTCGGTCAGCACGACAGCTGAGGGTCACGATTCGAAGAGGAAGGTCACGATCTGAAGAGGAAGGTCAGCTGCACAGTCATTGACCTCTTTGACTACCGATCTTCTTACCCCGTTCGTTCGCCATCTCCAGCGCGGGGCGAGATTCGATAACGTCAGATCCTGTCAGATTTTGTCCTATCCGATCCTGTCCGAGCCTGTCTAACGCTGTCTGATCCAGTCTGATCCAATCTGATCCAATCTAATCCTGTCTAAGCCTATTCGAGGCTATCCGAGCCTATCTGATGCGGTAGGATCCCCTCTGATCACCCCTGATCCCCTCTGATCCCTTCTGATACTGTCCGATCCAGTCTGATCCAGTCTGGTCCTGTCTAAGCCTATTCGATCCTCGCCGAGCCTGCCTGATGCGGTCTGATACTATCTGATACTGTTAGAGCCTATTCAAGCCTGTCTGATACTGTTTGATCCCCTCTGATCTAATCTGATCTAGGCTGATCCTGTCTAAGCCTATCCGAGCTTGTCTGATACGGTCTGATACTGTTAGAGCCTATTCAAGCCTGTCTGATACTGTTTGATCACCCCTGATCCCCTCTGATCCCCTCTGATGCTGTCTGATACTATCTGATACTATCTGATACTATCTGATACTATCTGATACTATCTGATACTGTTCGAGCCTAGTCGAGCCTATTCGAGCCTATTCGAGCCTATTCGATCCTGTCTGATGCTGTTTGATACTGTCTGATCCCTCTGATCACCTCTGATCACCTCTGATCACCTCTGATCCCCTGTGATCACCTCTCATCAACCCTGATCCTGTAACGCTGGGACCCGGACATCCCAAGAAAGCGAAAGATCCTAGCTAGACCTGGCAGACTGGTTGTGAAAAAGGGTCGTGCTGCACACCTTTGGGATGGTGAGGCTATCACTCGAATGAGCCAGCCAAGGCGTATGATTGCTCGAAAGTAGCCGATTGGGCCGCTTGCTACTTTACACGATACTTCCTCTTCATTTCAGCGACAAGACGGGATGGTGTCGAGCCCCATGCACGAGGCTCGATACAGCAGGACTAGTGGGCAAGTCGAAGTTCCAACGTAACACGAAAGAGTCTTGATTAGCGAGGCCACTCCAAACCTGTTCTTGCAGGTCGCCGATCTCACCCCCTCAACCGCCTCAAGTGACGCTACACGAAGCCGGTCATACCACTTCAGAACCACCAAGCAGCTGCTGTGCGTGAAGGGGCAGAAGGTGGACGACATGTCGCAGTGGGTACAGCAGCAACAGCAACAGCAACAGCGGCGGCGGCGGCGGCGGCGGCGGAGGGAGAAGAGCCAGGTAACTGAGAAGCCGTTCGATCTGAACACCACGCACGGTCTTCTTCTGTTTATCTTCTGTTTGACCTCGATGCAAGAGACACTGTTCCCACGTCAGATGACGGTCTGGCACGATCGATGCAGTTCAACAAGCCACATACCTCGAGTTTCGTGGCCCGAGGCACTTGGCTGCTCTGGTTGGCCACCTGTTCGGCCATATCGCCTTCGTGGCCCAGAACATTCGAACTCTTCAAGCTCGTGGGGACTGCCGGTTGTATGCCACGCTGATTCCGTGAACGAGATCGATCAGATTCGCACAGGCAGCGGCAGCATCCTGGCGAGCCTGCGCTGGTCTCACCTCTCCAGCCTCCTCCAGATCCTCCTCCAGATCCTCCTCGACTTCCACGGGGCCTCTCGCCGCCACTTTTGGGCTGATTCCGCTTGTCGTCAACTTTGTCCGCGGCATCGCAATTGGAGGCGTCCAGCCGTCTGGCCATCGCGCAAATCGTGCTCCTGGCCAATATGCGAGATTGTTCTGACTCTTGCAATCAACGCTTTCCGGCTCTTGCCATCAGCCACCTCCATGAACGTCTATCTCACTTGTTTTTCGGTCTATCCGACTCATCAGCATTCTTCCTTTTATAGCTTTTGTGCCTACATTGGACGTTGAAGATGTGTCGAGAGGCTGTTCTCGCTGAGCCGTCAACGATTGTTCATGGCCCCCTTGGCAACTCAAGAGACGAGATTTCAATCTCCAGAAGTGGACATGAACCGTTTGGATGCCTAGATGCGCCTGACTACGTCCAACTGCGCCTCGTATGCAGGCATACTAGAGCAGAGACCATGAGGCGAAGACTGGGGAAGCACTTGGCTTCCGGGAGGTGGTGCGAATCTACTATCTGGGGCAGGATGTCGGGGGTTGTTCTTGAGACTGTTGAATCCCTCTCTCTGAAGCCGCCCAAGACTATCGGATACCAACAAAGCCATCGCGCGGCTAGAATGGCGGCACCGCTGCGACTCCGTTTCATCTCGATGCCGCTACTTCCTTGACGAGACACCATTCACTCGCGAGACGTCGATTGAGCGCATCCCAAGGGCTAATTGAGCGCTCACGGGTGGTCCTGATGACCTGGGCTTTTCGAGGGTGTTGAACCGCCAGAGGGCATTGCTACTGCGTTATCCGAGACTATTTACGTGGAGATACAGTAACGAGCAATCTATCAAGCTTACAGAGTGGCATTACAGGACGCCGTACTTATTGTGTGACGTCCTGTTCTTTCCACTACTACTATTGACGCTGGATGCGGAACTACTCACTGGCTGTCGCACCGATACGCCCTTGGCAAAAGCACCAATGATTTGGATTCTTGCTCGCTACTGGACTCTACTCCCTCCATTCTCCTGTCTTCTCTCCCATGAAAACGTCAAGTACCTCCAGAAAGAACGGGCGACAGCAAACGCAGAATACACCCGCAAAAGGCCCCCAAAGTCGTGGCGCTCCCGCGACTCATTACAGGCAAAAGGGCAATATTCAAGTCCCGTCTGAAGATCTTGTCAGTGTTGATGATACTATCGAAGATCGGGAGATCGAGAGGCAGTTGGACAGAGCGGTCCGTGGCCGAGCGATACATTCATTGCCACGCGTGGTCGAGGATGAGTCTCCGGACCGAAATCGAGCATTGCATTTCAATTTCCGGCTGCCGGAGCTTTTCGAAATTGCCTGGTCCAGTCGTTTACCGTCATCGCCAGCAATCAGGCTACGAAGCAGAGCAGCTTCATCTAAAACGGGCCCGTCAGAGCCAGACAGACAAAGGCGGCGCGGCGCCATCACGTAACCAGCTACATGACGATAAAAGAAACAACTGCACGCCAAAAGCCAAAGCATTTGCGGAAAGGAGCTTCATGCGGAGCTGGGGCTTCTAACGCTGCCGCTGTCGCTGCCGCTGAGAAGTGTTCACCGGTAGCAACGCTCGCTGTGCAATTTTATACATGGACGCTTACTTCGCTTGCTGCGTGTACCTTGTCCACCACTACCGACAAGGCGGAATAAGAGGCTGGATTCCAACCCAGCCGCAAATTGGTCTCGACAAACTCTCTCCCAAATGCTTGCAATGTCAACCTCTCCATAGCAACGTCCCAAACTTGAGACTTCTAACCTCCTGTCTGTCTTCGTCTTGTCTTTCCTCCTCTATATTCCACTATTCTATTCCATTTCTCCTCTACTCTCTTCCATTTTCCTGTCTTCTCTCCTCTTCTCTACCTCCACCGCAGTCCTCTAGCCACGCTGTGGTCTTTGTTCTGTCTACTCCTCATGTATCTGCCAATATCCTTGTCTATTCGACCCTCGTTCGTTTTGCCTTCCTATATTATCATCTTCTCCAATGGCTTTCGCCCGAACTTTCTCCTCCTCTTCGCTCTACTTTCCTCGCCTCTACCACCGCGATAATCCAGGGTCCTCGGTCTACCTGCCTCGATACTAATAATGATCCCGCTGCCTGCGCCACACCCACCGTGTCGACGCCATCCGCGTAGTATCGCAGCCTCATTCCATACCAGCCTGGTTAACACCATGCCAGCCTCGTCGGTCGTTGACGACACCTGTGCCGCCGCTGTGGCTCTCGTCCGTTGGACGGTTTTGGCCTGCGACTCAATCTCGAAGAATTCCATTGTAATGTGCAACATGCCGGTCCATGCTATGGTCCAAGGAACAAAGGAATCGTTGCTGGCCCCTCGCTCCAAGCCCGCGTTGTTCCATGCCAGCGTTGTTCCACCCTATCTGTCTGTACTCAATACCTGGCTATACTACTCTGTCTGTACTCACTACCTGCCTAGGTACACCACTATCCTCTGCTCCTCCTTGTCACCGCCCGTGATGATATGCGGTCGCCTCGGCCCATCTCAGGCTACGTCTCCAAGATTGCTGGCCAGGGTCGGCCAAGGCGCCGCTGCTTCCCAAAGCCAAACGATGAAAATTCTCCTGCTGGACCCCGAGATCCAGTTCGTCCCTCGTATCCCACCGCAACCTACTCAATCCGCCCTCCTTCAGCATCGCGATCTACATCATTGACAGAATCGATAAGCCCTGCCCTACCCCGCGAACTCATGCGTCTGGATGATGTGGAGGCGAGATTATCAAAAGTGGTAGCTACGGCCTGCCTTTGAAAAAGGGTGACACAAATAACTTGAGGGAGTGGACGGACGTTCGCTTCATGGTGACGGTGAAATGGGCGGCGGGGTTGGCATCTGAAGAGGGTGGTACACTATCGACTATCGAGCAGTCATGTCCGACAACCAAGTGGTGATGGTGATTGCAAGTCGAGGATGTGATTGAGAACAGGAGGACAGGTGGAGATTTCCTCCTGTTCCGGGTTGCGCCGTGATACTCTCCTCTTCCTCCTCTCCTCTGGCATACTGCCTGTTCGACTCCCCCTTTTGGTGGGCTGGTCTATCATACTGCCTGTTCTCCTTTCCCTTCTGATGGTTGATAGTGAGGAATGAGGCCGGCACGTATCATCATCAAACCTACCAAATGGAGCGAGTTCAATATGTTACATACCCAGGCAACCTGGCTAGGTTGGAGGATCGAATCTATTCAGTCATTGGCAGAAACAGCCGGCTGGGAAGGCAGTGAGTCAGTCAGTCAATCAGTCAGTCGTTCGTTGAGTCACTCATTCCGTCACTCCGTCAGTCTTCATTCATTCATTCAGGATGGCAAGCCTCCACTCAAGCTGCCGTTTAACGTCACACAAAACCCTTGCGATGCAGCCACGAAATTTCCTCGGGACGACGAACTCCCCATGTCGAATTTGGAAGAAACGGTCGAGGCGAATCCAAGCTCACACCCCTACCAAACCCGCGCGCATGGCCCCCAAACAGCTGTTCCAGCTGCTTCCAGTCGTCCGAAACGTCAATCTCGAGGAACGCGACACGCGGCGGCGGCGGAGGAGCGGTAGGATACCCTGTGACGGCAGGAGTCTGTCCGCTTTTCGGGGAGCCGTAGTACGAGGCCTTCCCAGGAGCAGTCCATTCCGGCGCCATGACTGGCTACAATCGACCAGTTTATTGAGGATTTCCCAATTTTGCTGTAAACCAGGTCTGCCATCTCCTCAAGGAAGAGTTTGATATAGAGGTCCATCCCACAACCGCTGGCAGGATCGAGGTCTCCGGGCTCAAGACCAAAGGTCACCGACGGCCACTATAGGCTCTTCTGACGGTAATTCCTCGTTTTGCGAAAAGATCTTCAGGCCCTTCTTTATCTTGGTGACGAATCCACCACGGCTTTTTGAATTATCTATTCCAAGCTCGAAATCCTATAGAAAATAGGTAGGAAGGCAAGCAGGATTGGAAAAAGGGCTGACGGGGTTGATTGGGTGCCACAACTTTCCTCCGCCTTGTTGGCCACGCAGAGGGATAGCAACGACAACACCCTCAAGGATACTGTCTCCCGATCTCCAGTGAACTCGCAAAGGACACTCCAGTGCCACCGGAGTCTGTACAGCTGAGCTAGTCACAACACAACAGGAAACACTGGGAGACCTGATCAGCGCCTCAGGCTCACGTTCAACAAAGCCCCGAACGGCCCGAACGCCTCGAACACCTCCTACCGTCTCGAACGCGTCGAACGCCTCTACCTGGGCGCGATCGCCTGTTCCTAGTCCTGTGAGGGCTGCGGCGCGCGAATCTGAGCCTGTATTTGTTGGCCGAACCTGAAGAGGCGAGAGAGATCGCCTGCGCGGCGCTCAAGGAGAGCAATGTACCGCGGTTCCTACACCTCCCGAGAACTCGCAATGGCTATTCCCGTCTCAGATCCTTGACGAGGACCCATAGCTTGCACATATCGAATGATCTAGATGGGCCAGAATAACTCGATAACCGGACATTGGTAGCCAGGTTTCGAGGCGCAGCCTCGGAGCGGTGATGCTGTTGCTACAAGTGCATCTATCCCTCCGCCTTTCTATCAACCACAGGCCGAAGAACAACGTGAAGGAGTAAAAGGACCTCAAAAACAAGACAAACAGACTCTGCAGTCATGGAACTCTTGGAAATGGCCAAGATTTCATTCACAATAGCCACTTCTGTGATGGTAGGGAAAAGTCCCTGGAACTCTCCAAGAGAGTACAGGTAAAAAAGACGACAGGGACCTCGATACAACTACGTGGATGGAAGCCATTGAGATAGTTGTCATTTCTCATTCAGGCGGCCTGCTATGTTTAGAGTCTTCATCGAACTTGATTTTGGGTCCAGCTATCCGGGAAAACACCTCCTACGTCCACCCCGAACCAATTCTTCTCGCCGCTGTCTGAGAACCTCGAGAAGTTGGAGGCCAGTCCAGTTACACCGCCACGGCTACAGGACTCAAGGCAGGCAAGGCGTAGACGCGACGAGGAGGGAACGAAGACCGAGCGCTACGACTCAGCGTCAGCGCCAGTCGATTGCGGCGGAGGAACCACTGAACGTCGCTACCGGCGAGATCTACGTCCATGAGTGAACTACCAAGTGGCAGTGCCAGAGCGATCGATGTCCGAATGACGGCAGAACCTGTCTACCGATAGACGAGGGCCACGTCTCCGCCTGAATACCCAATCGATTCGCGTGTGGTTCGAATCACTCCGCAAATGGCCTCCGCAACGATCGAAGAGATACGAGGATCGTTACTCCTGAGAGTCATCAAGACAAAGAATAACTACATAAACCAAAAGGGCCGGCAAGACGGGCTTGAATAGCGTGCAAATCGCAACCCGGTAGTGGTAGTGGCGTTCACCATCCAGTTCTGCTCCGGTAGCAAAGGTGCCACGGGCCGCTACAGCGAATTATGAACGCGAACCGCCATTTAACCCACCTTTCCGGCCTGGCGATGACGATCGCAACGTGGTTATCTACCTTGGACTGGCTCGCCAGGCGCTACCCTCACAAACGAACTACAGGGCCGAATTCCGGCGACAGATCAAGGGCATTATTCTACAGGGCGAAGGCTGGGAGGTTCTTGGAAACATGCGAACAATCACAGATTCAGGCTGGGAACGGCATGGCCTACAGAGATAACTTGGGTTACAGACCATCCAGTGCCATTCCTCGCCACCAAAAAAACGCGTGGAAATTGCCCAGAAGAGAGGGGGCCTGAGGCACGCGCAGATGAAAGAGAACCCGCATACAATCCACCAGTTCGAGTGTCATTTGTCGACACAATTCAAGGCCAGGTGATCAGGCCTGCGGGGCGTCCTGTACGTTGTACCAGGAGTTCCAGTTGCCCCAGACGCCGTAGCGCGCGTTGCTCGCCGTGATGAACCGGTTCGGGAACACATTCCTCATGTCGCCGTAGGCGTTGGAGACACCTCGCCCTCGCCACCTCACTATCGACACCTCGTCATCACTACCTCGCAAAGAGAGGTCTTGGGTCAATTTGCGTCACTGTTCGAGGTTGTCGATGAGAGATTGAAAGGTATCCTTGAAGTTTGCGCTCCAGGGAGTCGAGGCCACCCAAATCTTCTTGCTGTTTCTTTGCTTGGTTGAACAGCATCCTCAGGGATGATTCAGGAGCGTCCATGATAGCCTAGCCTGGTCTACTTTACAAAGGCTATTTTGTCTGCGTCTTATGACAAGAATCGGCGAGGCCTTGAGACCGGAGCGGCGAACGGCAGCGCCAGAGGCCCCGTGGCTACGACGACTTGCCCGACTTCCATCCAAGTCCTCGTGCACCGAAATCTTCCTGTGAAAGTGGCAAGTGGCCCAGCTATTGATGGGATGTCGCGATTTCATTCAGAATGTCCTCTCCTCACTCAGCGGTCCCTCGAGGAGGATGCGGCGACGTACAAAGACCCTCTGATTGTCTGACGGTGACCGCACTCGATCGGTGCCTTTGTGACTAAATAAGAGAAGCACCGATTTCCTCGTTCATTGAACCCACCACCTCATTTCACGTGGCTGATTACAAGAGTGACGATGCAGCAAACCTCTTGGGACAATCCACCATCCTCCGCGGCGATACCGACTACGCAAGGCACGTCTACTCGAGATGTGTCGGGATGGGTCTCCGCCAGGGCGTGACCACCGCGTTTGATCGTCTACGAGGCGGCGCGGATGGGCCGGTTGAGATGCTTGAGGGTCTGCCGGTGCGTATTCACTGATGATGCTGAGCGACCGCTTGAACACGTCGATCGCGTCCTGCGGTTGTGTGCCACGTGTGCCATGACCAGATGGCCGGCCGCGAAGGCGCTACAGAGACTGAGCTCTCCCGCGAGAACTCCAGCTGCAACGATTCTGGAAGCCTCTCGAGAGATCATGCGGTGCCCTCGACGGGTCTTCACAGCTTGGCCAATCATGAAGTCCTTGGCCTTGGCCATCGTGACCAAGAAGCCAGCGACCAAGAAGCCAGCTGGGGAGCTTTTAGCCCAAGACAACACCCCAGGATTTGGTCCCTTCAAAGGGCCAGGGCCTTGGTGTGGCGCACCGAAATGATGGACGTGCCGTGCAGGCATCAAGAAAACATAATTGATCATACCCACGTTTTGATACACGCGGCGCACCAGGCAGGGGCATGTTGAGCAAGACCACGAAAGGATCACGACTGTGCGAGCTTGAGCTCCTACCTCCTTCGGGGGAATCATCTTCTGAGACTTCGCTATTCGGCGAGTCGAGCTCTCCGAATCCGTCAGGATCTGGTACTCGCTCACGGTGCTTTCGAAGTCGGGCAGCTCTGCGTCTTGAGCGAGATTATCCTTCAACGCCGTGCTTCTCTTTCACACCCGCGGAGGTTGATTTGGGGACTCTGTACCTCCCCGTTGGACCTCTATTCATCAACTTCTTTGGCTAGGAATCGGCGTCGGCGAATATCCAATCGGCCAATGATCGTGCAACGCGTGAAATGGCTCGCAACCCTCACGTCTGTCGCCTCGGGTTTCCGTCGCCTCTTGCGTCGTGTCATCATCCACTTCCTGCGCTTGGGCGATTGTTCCGTTAGCGAAGCCATTCTGAACGGCATCGTCCCTGGCCCGAAGACTTCCGACGGCTTTCATGGCAAACCTCGTGGCTTTGTTGGTCACATACTGAAGCGGGATCTTCTTGATCTTGACGATCTTGACATCCTGTTCGTCTGCCCCATTCGCTATAGCGGTCGCAATTGCAGTCTTCCTGACAGCTTCGATCGCCTCATTCTCATCTCTGTTGGCCAATATCTCAATCACATCGACTTCGCCTGCTACCTTGACAATGGCCCCGGGTATCAATCCTGTCTGCGGAACGGAAAATGGAACCAATTGACTATCGGAGATATTCGTTCGATAGCTAGGAATACTCATCGATATGGGAAATTCACATGAAAACAGCGTCAGATCGACTATTGGGCGCGAAACTGGCGCATGAGGCTACGGATCAGGCATTGGCCTGATATGGGGAAAGGAATCGATGGGAACCAAATCCACCGATTCCTCGCAATCAACACCAACGAGATCCCTACTCGCGGGCACCGATATCAGCTAAATCAGAGCCTGTTACGTCGGGTATTATCCGTGCCAAGGGCCAGAAATCTACTGTGTCAGCGAACCCTGGTTATCGATCGACCAAGGCATGATTGCGTTTCAAGGCCGTTCCGGAGCCTTTTTACACGATTCGCTGTTGGTACTTGGGCCGCAATCGAACAGAGGAATGGCACAAAAAGAAAGACGCTCGAATCGCCGGTACAATGATGTATGTACCTGAGTTAGGTACGGTATTTGTTGGCACCAACCTTCCAGGTGCCTGTGCGAGACTAATCGCTCACTCAAATGGACGCCAAAACACAGCAATGAAGGCAGGAATAGGCCCGATGCTTTCTCCAGCAAGGACAATAACGCTGTTCTCGGCGTTACCACCGCGTTCAGTCTACAGGAGGAGAGTGGGCCTCAGTTAAGAGGCTCAGGAAGAGAGGCCAAACAAGACCTCAGCGAATGCCGGTCGTCGGCAACCAAGTCCGCAAGGAACTACCTAGTCTATTCCTACCGTGATTGACGCCTACAACCAACACCACATGAACGGCGTTGACCTAGTCGATTAGCTCAGGCAGTCCTTTCCCTGGCCAAAGCACAGCTCCTGAAGCATTGGAAATATATAGATCCTTCGAAGGCACAGATTACAACGCCTGGAGACGGCGATACGGAACCGCCAACTTCATCACCGCTTTTCTAATCAAGTTGTCACACTCCCATTCGCCAACCACCTACGGAGCCATTCGTCTCCTGAAATCGGCTTCAACGCCGCCGCGTGTGGCCACTGGTCCTGGCGCGGTTGCAACACATGATGGCCATTCGCGTTGCTCTGGGATGGGCCGTGCACCGATTTGCCCTGATGGCATCAATTCAAGGGTCATATTCTTCTCTCTCTCTTCCTGTCTTGCATACTTGGACTGACTTTTTCGCAGCTCGCTTCTCGCCACATCTTCCTCGCTACATTCCACGTCCAACTTACGTACCTCCCTCGTCCATACCTCGCGTATTTGTTGTTTGGAAATCAAAAGTCGTGAGCTTCAAAAACCACCACCGCCACCTCCGATTCATACAAATCCATGTCACGATGAACGGGGACCGCTTCGCTTTGCCCACAATGGTCTGTGACGATCTTTGTGGCCTACACCAAACGCAACGCAAGGATACGGATGTGGTCCCGCAGGTGACTGGCTGTACCGGAGAGCATACTTAAAAGCATACTTGGAAACTACATGTCTTCTGTTCCACGTTCAAGAGGCATTCAGTAAATGCCGACAAGAGTCTCACCTACTTGGGTCTACGCAGTGAACCAATTCGCCTTTAAAGACAAAAGGTCCAAACGCCGGTTACACTAAGTAGGGTATCTTCCCCGAACCGCGGAGATTGTCTAGCTAACAGTTATATCATGGAAACAGTCTCGTTCCGGGCATGGAAAGATGAGGCCTTCCGGCTCGGACATACGTACAATAGCTGAAACAATGGCATGGCATCACAGCAGAACGCTTGGAGTGGAGAAAGATGCCGACCCTGCTTTCAGCTGTTCCCCTTGAGCTCTTTGATCCTCTTTTCCGCCAAGATTGTCTCTCTCTCTCTCTGTGTGTGTGTCTCTCTCTCTCTCTCTCCCTGTCTCTGTCTCTCTATCATACATACACACACCGTGTGCTGGGGCCCACGTCAGAAATTCCAAAAGGAGAGCCCTGATCGGTCCAGGGATGCACGGCTGCGAGGCTGAGCGCTCCCACCAGAGTATTTCAATGGCAATGGTAGCACTTTCACCTTCTGTCATCCATCAAGCATAACATCCCCCAAGTCATCATGCAATCAGACATCGAGACAGACAGAACAGAGACAAGATAGCATCGACCATTCATGCGGTAGTTCGACCCCTTCGTTTTCAACCCGAGTCCTTCATATTTACTTGGTTCCGCCATGGCCTACATACGGCGAGATAACCGCGGGCGGCGTACGACCTTTCTATCCACCCTGTGCCATTTGTACATACCGACGATTCGATTCGATACCTCTCCCTCTGATAGCTACACATCGCTTGGAGTAAACCCCTACCCTCCTGGAACCAATCTACTACATACGCATACACCTACACCAAAGTATACCTACACATACGCATACCTAAACGGGCCAGTCAAGCAGCCAAACGCAAGCATCAGACAAACGGCCTCTCAGCCAACCCTTCTGGCGTCTCTGTTTCTGATCATAGCGACGGCTGATACTTGATCATCAGCAGCAATACGTTCGCCCGTTCGCCGCCAAACGGTCATCTAGCTATTAGAGGTGTTGAAACTAGATACCTTGGGCCCACACACCCGCACAATCACACACACGCACACACCTACACCTAAACATACCTACACATACGCATACCTACACAATCACACATCCCGTTGCGCTTGAGACAGCTTATCGTTCCACCAGCGCTTCAGGCTATGCCCTGAATGCGCCCTAATGCCAGGAGGCCTTGCGGCATGGCAGGACTCGGGAGAGGTCCTTCCTGACACCTAGCATCTTGCATATAGACGATCAGACCCTGGCCTGAGAAGAGGCATAGGCAGACAGACCAATGCCATAACCTTACTCAGATCCTGCCGGATCAACACCAAGCCTGTGAGTGGCTAGCTGATGTCTACCCTGTGAAACTAACTCTTTTCTACTTTGGCCCAGGCAAACAGGCCCCCGAAAGAAGAGGGCCAAATCGAAAGCCTTTACTTGACAGCATCGATCGTTCCAGGGAGGAATTGGCCACGGGGCCCCGGGGTCCTGGCCTCGGACACTCTCAACTACCAGGTGTTCGAAATCACCAGTTTACACATATGATCGAGCGCCGCAAGCGCCCTGAGATATTGTGTCTGGGGCCGTAAGCGACCCTGGCGGGTAAGCTGCTTCCAGAGGGCGCGAGACGCTCACGGAACGGCGCTTGTAAGCAGGTAGTTAGTCAACCAGGGCAAGGCCACGGAGGCGGCGCCTGGGCAACCTGAGGTTGTATTCTCTACTGTGACTTCCTGTGATGCCTACATAGGTTATGTACCCAACCAGCAGTGCTATAGGCTATGGACATTCCAAATCCCTATATAAATATATAAATAATAGCAATTGAACCTTTAATTGAGTATGACGTTGCTTTGAAGGCCCATGGATCGACGTCGGGGAGAATGCCAAGACTTTCTTCGGCATTTTCGGCATTGTTGCCCACGCAGGGGATAAGGCCGTTGCCCTTAACCCCATCGGAAAGGTTAGCCGGATCTTCCAATCAAGACATGACATCACACTAACATAGATCGGCCGATTTTGCCCTCGTTGGAAACGCCTGCGGCGCGTGCTTAGATCCAGGAGTTGGAAGCCGGGTGTGCTGGTTTCGTCCATCTAGATACAGTTCATTCCTCGGCCGTCGTCTCTCTTCTTTGCGCCATAGTCACCACTTGAACATGATCATCAAATCCATCGTGGATGTTCTGGTGCTATCTCGGTCCGGTTATACAACGGCCAGTCCTTTAAGAGTCAATATAAAACACAAAGTCGTCCTCTTGACCATTGTACGCCGTCGAAACAAATCGAGCCATGGGAGTTGGCAGTTGCAAGAGCCGAGTTGGAAGGCATCGAAAGAGACTGCAGAAACTACAAAACCCGGGCGGATTCCAAGTTCAGGTGCAGGGCCCGTTGCCTACGGCTATGCCCGACCAAGAGGATATTTTGCAGCGTGACGTGGTCTTTGGTGCGGCATCTCATGTCGAGGTCGTCGCGGACCAGGACTGAGAGGGTCGTTCGCCCCCCAGCGCGGCAATGCAGAGTTCGCGGCCTTCGATGATCTCGTTGCGGTGGCCACTGGATCTGCGATTTTCGGCAGTACGCCTCCTTGTCGTCCAGACAGAGGTCACAGTCTCCACAGACGGCGGCGCGGGCCCTAACTAGCGATCGTGCGTATTCGAGGTCGGCAATATTCTCCACGACATATTGCGAAGCCTATTCATTGAACGTCTTGGAGATGCGGATCGGGTTTACGGAGTGAGAGCTGGCAAAGCTCCCAAGCGAAGTGCCTTTGCCATTGGCAATACCTCGATTCAGGGTCTGGCGGCATCGGATCGGATTTTGACGAGTAAAGATGCACCGGCATGGATCTTTCGAACCCCGGGGCACAGCAGATGTACATGGGTAGCTGAGCCCTTGACTAAGAGCATTGTCTTCGCGTTCCCGACTATCGCGGACGGAAATCATCACCTCTACGGTCTTCTAGTCGGGCACGAAGCGCTCCACGGGCGAAACGAGTCTCCTTCACATAATCAGGATGTGAAATGGTCTACAGCCACGACCAGCAGCAATAGAGCGATTAGATTCGGAGCGAGGAGGTCGTGTGGTCGATGAGTCGTCATCGGAAGTGCTAGAACGGAGCATTCTTGCAATTGTGGCATCGCCCTTTGCCGTGAATTCGCCCATGAGCTGAATCGTGCCACGACTCGTGGATCCAGAATATCGAGACGACAAAAGAGCACTCTGACTCTTCATCCGAGATACTAGCTGGCGGTGTTGGCCGACGAGGTAGGCAATCGTTTCATGTATCTGCTAGGATTGCATTTCCCATCCCGGATTGGTGTTTGAATTTCTTCTTGGTCACTTTCGACAACTTCTTGAGCGACGATACGACCGCAACGAGCGGGAAGCACACGATAGTGACCCCTTGAACCAATCGGAGAGAGGAGCTGGCGCAGGCGAGCAACAGCTGCAACTAACGACGACCAGCGAACCTGCAACCGCCTGCCCTTGTCGAAGACGGAATGTACGAGGCACCATCTGCAGAGGTCTCTATGCCGGATTTGTTGGCCCGAGGCGTGCCAGAAGGTGGATTCGACCGAGAAGTTGTTGGTGATACGACAAGCGCGCCGTTCCGGTTCGAGGACGATGTCAAGATCATCGACAAGCTGCAGTGGCGCGAGACTGCAGGTAGAGAAATTCCCACTTGTTATTCGTACGCGAGCAAGATCGGCCGTTGAGTACCCCGACTACGGCAAAAGCGCCCTCTCTTCCCGGGCCGGACCAAGATGGGCGACTTACTTAGACCAGCAGAAACTGCGGGAAGCCGGTTGATTTTGAGAACTTGAGTTCCTGTTATTTCTGCCCTCGAGGGCCTCGGCGGCGCGAACGAGCTTCTCCCAGATCTCGAAGTTGTCCAAGTCATCGTTCTACGACTAACAGAGTCTCTATAGACACTTTCGAAGCTCCTTGGAGTTACAGCACCCTGTGGCCGCGTACATCCCGGATAGATTTGTGGATCGCTATGGCTCTTGGCCTTCTAAGCGTTTCGAAGAAGAGGTCACTCAGCAAGCTTCAGCATCGGGGGACTGCAAGGTAATGTGTGGAAGAGTCTGATCCTCATCATGATCATCAGATACCAACAATGCAAAGCACCGTCGCCGTGATTCGCCTCAACCCGCCGAAAGAGATCAAGCCCATCGCAGTTGCAAGAGCCGAGTTGGAAAGCGTCGACAGAACTGCAGAACTACAGAACCCTGGCGGAATCCACGTCCAGGTGCGCAGTGGATAATCAAACGGTGGACACTACTCGATCATCGAGAGGGAAAACAACTATGAAGGGCAAAAAGAGAACAGAAAAGCGGATGCATGTTCTCGAGCTCTTGAGCAAAAGGTCACTCTGGAGTTCGTCCGTGAGGTCAGTCGGAAACATGGACTACCTCCGTCGAAGATCAATACCTTCGGCATCAGGGTCTATCCCTACGGCAGTTATCGTCTAGGTGTCGTTGGACCTGGTAAGAATTCTTGACGTCGCTACGCTATCATGACGCTAACAGTCATCAGGCTCTGATATTGACACTCTCGCCATCGCTCCGAGACACGTGAAGCGCGAAAACTTCTTTGAGTTTCGGCGCTTAGCTTCCTACTCCTGTCCATGGTCCAGTCCTAGCCCAAGTCCTTGGTACATTCTTCGTGCCAAGGAAGCGAGTCGTCCACTGCTTCTCCCTACTTTGGGGTCATGGGGAGATAAGGAGCCGGTGTTTGGGTGGAAGCTACTTTTCCTTAACCTGTAGCGAGTACAGCATACAGCGTACAGGCAAGATTTGGGCTGGCTCTTGTGACGGGCCATAGCTTACTTACAGTGTGGCTGGCTCTTGGACTTGGTCGAAGCAGAGGTCACCACGCCACCCCTTCCAACAGTACAAAGCGTCACTCGAAGCGGCGAATCCAGGTGTATCCATCCAGCCTCATGCCCCGGACGTGGTTTCAATGTGCCTAGGAACAAGCCTCTCCTTCCCTCGAGTTTGCCGGAGGGACCGGGGGAACCAACGACAAGAATCCGAACATGATGTGAGTGTGATGACTTGATTCTGTCGCCGCCTCACAACGCTGCCGCCGGTTCCATATGGGTTTATGGCCGAGGTAGCTGGATCGACGTAATTAGTCGCCTGAAGGACCGGCATGGAGGGAGCAAGCGATCACTGTTTCTCTCCGATCGTGACTCGTTCCAGCGTTGTCATCCCGACCATCTCTCCGAACTTGCTGAACTGAACAGGATTCAACGGCGCTTTTCCCCATTACTCCTGTAATAGTCTATTCTTCGTACCAGGGGAGCGAGTCTCCCACTGCTTCAAGGCTCGCTGCAGCATCCTCGCCAATGACCCGAACGACCAGGCTGATGGCTACTGAAGGTGCAGAATGACTCACCACGGATAACGCGGTGGCAGCAGAGATGTTGGGCATCGTCTGCAGACGTCGTTGGTGGTTTGTTACATGAGAAAACCGAAAACTACGCAGACATACGAGGAGAGTCACGCCAGACTCTACTAAAATGCACGGAGCGTCCCTTTCCCAGAACATATCTCTGGCGTAAGCCATGTTTCCTGGAGCGAATCGTCACTCACACACCATGTCCCGTGTGGCTACGCAGCCATTTCAGTCGTTGGAACGAATGAGAAACGCCATCGTTGAGTCTTGCACTTTTTCCCTGGTGTAATGGTACTGGAACTCAACGTGCCTAGTCTTGCTATGGCCTACCAACGTCTATACCAGCGCCAACGCCGCCTGGTTATCCCCATGGATCCTCGTCGCTGGAACCTGTTCGCGTCCGAGTTCACGCTGGAACTACCTCGAGTAAACGGCCTCTTTCGTTACATTTTTCACTGATGTACTCCCCCTCTATCGACCACGACGCCGGTGTTCTCTACTTCCTGGAAGACTACGTAATTGGTCCATTCGCCAGCGTTAGCAGATACCCTGACCGTCAACTCCGTGTCTACTGGGTATTTATCGCCCCAATCGCTGTCCGAATGACCCAACGATCTCGGCGTTTGAAGCCTGTTTCTCCATAAAGAATACTCCCACGACCTCGTTCCTACCAGGCATCTCAGCAAGTACTACTGTTCATGCCACTCGATCTTGATATCAGATGGATTGGCGTTATAACTGTGCCATCTTTGAGTGGGCAAAAGGGCGATATCCGGACGCAGAATGAATGCTGTGAGGTGGGCTTAGAAGGATACGAAAACCATACATTGGCCGTGGACGTGGAGGGTTTCGTAAGTGAATGCGAGAAGATGGATAGGGTCTTGACCAGCTGACTGACCGACTGATTGAATGATTGAATCCCTGTTATCGGTGGAGAAGAGAAGCCACCACGAGCGCCGGGGGAAGTGTTATCGCATCGGAAAGAGATCAGCAAAAACCTGACCACCACCGTCCACCGAACGACTACTGACCCGTATCAGAGCCATGTATGTGCCTCTTGGGAAGAAGCTTGCGGGAGACTGAATACCATATAGACACACTTCAGGGCTCGACTTTTTCCCACCTGTTCAGTCACTTGTTGATACCGCCGCGGAGATTTGGACCGGGGATCTAGCCACGGGGTGTTGGTTACTGGCACAAAGTAACAGCCAGACACAATCGAAGGCGTCTCGTTTGGACGTCCCAGCTGTATTTCTGCGTTTACGCGACATATGCTCGCAAAGAGGACGCTGCGCTCTCTCTCTGCATCAACACTGTCGATGGTCGATGGAAGAGCGCCAACATGGCGGGCCCAACGATGACATAACCAGTATGGCCCCGGCTACCGCCACTAGGAGCAACGCCGCGAGGGGTACTCCTCCGGTGGTGGTGGTGGTGGTTATGGCGGTCGGCACCAAGAAGCATCGACGACCTACGGTGGACCCAGACGAAGTGCTTCCCGTCTTGCTTTCCACGACGACGGGAACATACTAATATGTGCGCCGACCGGATCTGGCAAGACGAATATTGCGATGCTGACGTTGAATTCGCCCACAAGGGTCAGGAACCCAGCGTCGACGCATCACGCAAAGCCATTCACACTTCAAGAGGCCGGTTGGGAACAGAGACAAGAGAAAGACATATTTATATGGACAAGGCGGTCGAGGACACGGGGATGGATATTGGAGGCAGTTAGATTGCTCTCTCTACGCTTCTTTGAGCACTCTCAGAGGCCAATATCCAACGATCCCAGTCATGGTCAGCTGTCCATGGATATGTCACTTCCCAGCCAGTTCCAGCCGGTTTCTTCAATAAAAGATGCGCCCGAGCGAATCCACGAGAAACCTTGAACAACAAATTGTCGACTTGTGGGAGAGAAGTCGCCAATGTCGACACTGAGCCCCTGAGGCTTCAGCAATGAAACCTCGACTTGCCGGCCCCAGTCGGTCCCATGACGACAGCCACCATGTCGGCATCCTCGAGGTCACTGGAAAGTGAAGGCGTCAATTGTTGATTGCCCGAGTACATCATGTGGGTAGCTGCTAAACATGTGGTCGTCTTCTATATTGCTCTTCAAATGCAGAGCCAGGGCAAAAGGGATTTCCAAGACAAAAAGGCTTTGAGCTCGAATTCGTACACAGCTGTTGGAAGGATCGGGGCGATCGAGAGTGAAGCTTGACGCGAGGCAGAAGTCGGTTAAAAAACACTGCTCACTCGCTCATCAGAGAGCTGGGCCCCCTTCGATATCTATATTACACGCACTCCGTACACAGATACGGACGGACACCCCCTTCGATGACACCGAACACACCACGCATTAGACAGACCCAACGCTTGTCTTGTCTTGTCGTCTTCTCCTCGACTCCTCGACTCCTCGACTCCTCGTCTTCTCGTCTTATCATGTTATCGTCTGAGCGTCTTGTCTTCTCATGTTGTCATGTTGTCGTCTTCTCGCCTTCTCGTTCTCTTGTCGTCTGGTCGTCTGGTCGTCTGGTCGTCTGGCCATCTGGCGTCTGGTAATGTCGTCGTCTGGTCATCGAGAGACAGGCAACGAGAGACAGGCAACGAGAGACAGGCAACGAGAGACAGGCAACGAGAAGCCCAGAAAAGCCCCAAAAAACAAAGAGTGACCTGCATAACTCAGTTACAGCAACCGGGGGCGATCCTTGAAGGCCCGTTGCTGGGCATCTTCTCCTCGATTGATATTTTTACTTAAGGAGCCTATTACCCCCTGACCATCCCCTACCCTGGCAGCCGAACAAGCCTTCCGAAACCCAGACAGCCAGAGTAGGCCGTGCCATTGGGTATATCAGCCCGGGCTCCAAGCCACAGCTGCACTCCAATGGGTCATCTCTTCATCTTGGGCACAGACACGTCGTGCCCGAGCCTCAACGTGGCGGTGGCCAGCCATCTTTGATCGCTCTCTCGATTGGCCTGATCAGCGCGCACGCAAAAGTCCATCAAGACCCCCAATCTGACTACAAGCGAAGTGGCTCCGACAATGGCTCCCACGAGGACGAGGACAAGCACGTTGCCCACGAGCAGGAAGTCCCCGACTCCTGCCACCAAAGCGGCCAAAGACCTCGACGGAATGCTGGGTCTACGCCCCCCCCGTCTTGTCGAAACAAGCGACGTCCACACGTGCTGGGCGGGCGTATGGGACTCACACAAGATCCTTGTTGCGGTCCTTCCTTCTTCGAGCATCTGCAGATACCGACGGTCACCTGGAGGTCTCTGGTCTCTGGACATACTTGGACAAGGAGTGTACTGGCCCTTCTAATCCCTTACTCATAACTGTCTTACTCCCCCTTCGCATGCATGGAGTCGACCTTTATACATGCGCTCACTCACTTTCGAGCGAAGGAAGTCGAGGACGTTTGAGACCAGCGTAACGGCTGCACAGCACTCAACTGGTTCATGCTCGATCGTGGCGTCCAACCTCGTCCCAATCCCCGACGGCGTGGGCGACTGCGGCCTGTTCGACCAGCCCGTGTCAAGACGGGACATTGGATCTCGCCTAGTCGGTCACGAGAGCCTTCATCGCGATGGTTGAAGTCGAGGAGAGAGATGATCTCGCCGGGGCGTTGTGGCTGCGCTACTGACAACATGACAACATAACAAGACAACGAGGTGACAAGATGACCAGACGACCAGACGACCAGACGACCAGACGACCAGACGACCAGACGACCAGACGACCAGACAACCAGGCGACCAGACAACCAGACGACCAGGCAAGAAGACGACAACATGACAAGACGACAAGACCGCAAGATGATGGGAAGACAAAATAACAACATGACAGCATGACAGTATAACAGCATAACAAGACGATAAGGCGACGAGGTTCGTTGTCACTACCAACTTCATTTCACCATCTTCATTATTTACCCTACTTACGCTACTTACGCTACTTACGCTACTTACCGCGGTCATTCGGCAAGGAGTAAACGAGCCGCTACCTCGCCAGCTCGTGGACCAGCACAGCGAACTCCAAGTTTCAATCTTCAAGCTACAGCCTCCGCAGCCCGTACTACTACGCCTTTCACACCTCTCCGTCGTGGGCAGGCTCGCCAGGATAGTCCTGATACAGCTGTTGCACGTCGCCGACAGACTCGGATTCGACGAGATCATCGAGCCTAACCTCGTGATGGCGGACAGCCTTCTCCAACACCTTCTCTTGATCAGTCAGTCAAAGCGGGCCCGCAGAGGTATTCTCCAAAGTCCCTCAGCCCAAGGTCCTTGACCGTGTTCTACAGTTAGACCTCGAGATCCTTCAGTCGACAGTTTTCACGGGCGAGAAGTTCTTCGATATGCAGGGTTTCAATTCTCTGCATGTGTCTCATCGCAAGCTCCGTGCCCTCTTGAGTGACAGCGCTGTGACTCCTGGAATACCTCCCTCAAAGGCCTCTGGTTCCTTCATGTACGGGCAGTTGAGGGCAATTAGAGCAACATCCTTCGGTGAGATCGGAGGGTTCCGTTCAAGGTCTCGACTCATCTCAGCAGGGATGCCGGTCTTGGGATAATCAACAGCCAACGAATCCAGCTCGACAAAGTCTGGACAGTTCTCAAGGTTCTCGACTCAGTGGAGCTCAACGTCGTGCGTCTTCCCAGGTGGCAAAATCTTCAACGTCCTCTCATCTCAACACCACCAGGCCGTCAACATCCTTCGTCTTAAAGACCATAAACCGCCTTCTCGGCGAGCGAGACTAGTCAGGAAGTGTATCATCTCCCCCTGGATCTCCCTCTCTCAGTTAGTAGTCGTTCTATTCAGCTCGTGGACTGTCGTCCTGAAGCCTAGCAGGCTACTACCTATCGATTGGAAGACGATGGAGAATCTCTCAAACACGGCTAGTCTCCCTTATAGAAGTACAAGGGACGTCCTTAGGGACTCGAGGGCATTTCATTCCTCCAAATGGTAGCCTACGCGTTTACAGCTTCCGCCGGCCAGATCAAATGCAACTACGCTCTCGGCGCCTCTATAGATCCTCAATTACCTTCCCTGGCTATAAGCCTAGCGACATTGAGAATGATACACGAATCAAGCTTACTCTTCATATGCCATTCAGAGAGATTGACGAGCTCTTGAGACTGGACGATGAGCGCTTCGAGACGTTCCCTGAAGCATTCGAAGACTGGCGTCAGGTCCATGGCCCTTCAGCCGAGCTTACAGAGAACATCTGGGTTGAGAGAGGCCTCTTCAATGGCGCTCTCGGAACTGTCCGCGATATCGTCTAGAATCCGGCCGTGGATTGGCGACGAGAACCTCGGTTTGCTCTACTCATCTAATTCGACAAATACAATGGCCGAACATTCCAGGACGGCGCAGTCCCAATCTTCAGGTCACGGCGCAACTTCTACAGAGGCGCTGTCAACCGTTCCGCACGCAGCTCCCTATTACAGTGGCTTACACGATGACAGTCCATCAAGCTCAAGGAATGACCGTGGACAGAGCCGTCCTGGACTTGACGGAGCGAGACTTCGCGGTAGGACTCAGTTACGTCGCCGTATTACGTGTCAAGACCCTCTGCGGCATCCTGTTCAAGCAGCCATTTGATTACGAACGCTTCAAGATTCGGCCTTCAGAGACAGTGAAGGCACGGAATGCTGATCGTGAGCGTCGGTCAACTCAGCATCGGGGCGCTCAGAACTTCCAGGATTTCGCGTCCAACTTCATCTTCCTGTCCATTTTCCTTGTCAAACAGAACGCTTTACAACCGACGATTCTCAGGTGTTTAGCGCTTGGTTTGCGGCCTATGAGAGCATCAAATGGTGTCTGTCCTTTTCAGCCGCATCATGGGTGTTCGATTCATCAAGTATCCTGCCGATCTTCACGAGCTCTGGCCACAAGAAATGGGGCAAATTTGCACCCACTCTCAGGGCGCGAGCCTTGGTTGTGAGCGTTCTAGCCGCGCGTTCTGGGTGCCCATTTTGCGCCTGAGTGTGAGGAGCATTGAATTCGACCTTGAGGCCTGTTTGGCGAGTGCAAAGTTCTCAAAGGTTTGGCCTAGGGCAGTGTCGTTGTCAATCCGCAGGATCCGAACGCGCTGATTGAACTGCAATTCCACATGCTTGATGAAGGTCTCAACCACGCCGACAAGGCCAGGATGGGCCATTCTAGCATGTCAAAGCGCGGATAGATCGTGGCCCTGCTGCGCCTTGTCTATGGCAGACGCCGCCGGGTCTGTCTGCGCTGCCATTTCCCGTCCCTCGGATCTCGTGCCTGGTGCGCATGCAGCCACCGCGAAGACAGCGCGTCTTGGTTGATGGTCAACTGACACGATCCAATGGCCTGCCACTGGTTCAACTATTGCAATTTGCATTCCACTTCTAGTCAATTGACTAGTCGCAGTGCTGAAGTGAACGCCTTTGCTATCAGCCTTGACAAGGACGCGATGTTGGTCATGAAGCCTGGCACATGAATCACGTCCGTAATCGTCATTGTTTCCAGGCCAACAGGCGTGTTATCCTTGGTGGTTACAGAACCAACTGCGCCTGCTACACAGTGGCCTGTTCCTGTCACAATCTCTGTGGCAATGCTAGGAGTTCTCATGTCAAACAACGCGTTCCTATCACTGGTAATGTGGACGTTTGATCCTGAGTCCAGGATCCAGTTGTCCTTGAGGGCGTTGACAGCCCATTGCATAGTCAGATCCTACCGCAAAGGTCCCTACTGACTCTAGTCCAGAACGCTCACCCGTCGTCGTCTGGCTCAAGTAAGGAGATCTTCTTACTGCCATTGGTCCCATTGGCATCCTTCCTGGACTTTGCAGACGACCATGCGGCTTTCAGGATCCTCTCGATGTGCTTCTTTCGCCGTGGTGACTCGTCAAGTTTCGCCTTGATCGTTCGGTCGATCTCATCATCGGGCTTCCCACCTGATGGTCTGATCGAAGCATTGAGATACCAGCAGTCTGTATACCAATGTCTCCTGCCACAGAGGCATTCCGGGGTCTTGTCCTTGACGCCATGGAGGGTTGCAAATGCTCCGTCTGAAGCCTCGGACAGAGCGAGAACTATGTGCCTGCAAGGCTCTCTCGCCTGGGTTCATATCCCTGATCCTTCGGTAACTGGCGATCAGGTTCTCAATTGAGGGGTCTACTTGTGTCTAGGGCATCAACGAATACGGCACGTTCAGCATTTGCCCACCCCTCGTCGAGCTTTATGATTGCATTGAGGAAATAGTTCTGTGCCCTGTCCTTGTCGACCTCAGGCAACTTGAGTTGCTTCGCCAGCTGATAGACAGAGTCCCATTCGCTCAACCACCCTCTCGATGTTTGTTCTGCGATTGGCTCTCAAAAGGCCGCGGTATTTGGCCTGGACGTTGAGTTCTCCGGCATGATCAGATGGTCCACTTGAGCCTGGAGAGCCCTCGATCGTTGCCAGTTATTCTCGATATCTGCGGCCAACAATGTAAGTGACCAAGACCTCGTCGATGGTCTCCATCATTGCGTCAAATAGTTTGGCCTCGTTCCTACTGAACCTGTCATGTGCTACCTGTTTGGCTGGACTCGGCTTCCACGTAGCTGCACAACTCAGCGAAGGCAAGGATTGTGAATATGCCATATGGAGAAGAATTCAGGGTACTGTCCACCTATCTCACATCAATCGATACGCAGGTCGAAGTGAACTGATTCAACCCAGAAGCACCGTCAAATCGTCCATACCTTCCATCCGAGAGTTTCCGGATCAAGGAATCTTTGCAAGAAGTTGAAAGAAGCGCTGTTGACTTGTTGCTGGAAAATTTGTTCATTAGGTCTGGAGCTATCAAGTTGGACTCTGGATTATAGTCCAGTCATCTTGGTACATTGACCTTAAAGTATAGGGCTGATTTCATCGACATCCACCATGCCTGGCATTGGAGGTCGGTGAGATCGCAACCCCCCAAGCGTCTCATCTCCTTCGGATTGATCTCTGCTGGCCCATTTTCATGGACGGCCTCGAAGGCCTGCCAGTCCGTGATTGTCAGATACCCGCCGAGAACGGGACCAACGCCTGGTAGGAGAGGAGGTCAGAGAGGTTACTTGGGTATAGAACTCCTCCATCTGACATGGCCATCTGATTCAGCCGAACCACGTCTTCACCGAAACGGAAAAGTGGTCGTTCCGCTGGATCCCCCTTCTCCAGAAATGGCTGCGCTTCCGCATCTTCTCTGGGAGCACGTCAACCACTTTGTGATCCCTGCAGGTACGTATGTCATCAAAGGCACCGACATGGCCGGCGGCGTCATCTGGTCGAGCACGCCCTACGAAACCCAAGTCAACGCCGTCACCACTGGCCTATACGCGGAACTGTCGGCGAGGCTGGCTTCTCGACAAGCGAACGAGACCGACCGAGAAACGTTGCTGGCATTATAGAATGCAGCAAGGCCGACGTGAACGAAACACACGAGTCTGGACTGCGTTCAGCCATCGCCTCTGGTATAGACCGATGACTTTGACCACCCAAACGGTTCCCAGCATCGAGAGGACATATACGATCGCCGGAGCGTACGCCGAGATGCATATCCGCTGCTGAGAGAGCTACACCGCAAGGATTCTTTAGGTAACTGGAGAACCTTGAGCTGATAAAGCTACGCTCGACAGCCCAACTGTCTTTCATCACATGCTCGATCATGATCAATACACTTTGGACGCCATGGCACTGGCCGGTCCGCCAGCGACATCCCCCACGCTGAAGATTTGTGGCTTCACAATCGTCTCATAACCTTGAGTATCCTGATACCCTCCAGCAGTAGCATCAAGTTCCGGCGGCCTTTCCAAGATAGATGGCTTCGGCCTGCTCTCGACTACATCTTCGGGGAAGCTTATCATGCCGGAGTCGCTGCCGTGGTGGAAGAACGGCCAGAGCATGATTCTTTTCTTTGGTGGAGCCGAAGTCGTGGCCTACAACGTTCAAACTGCCGCGTGTGGGACATGGACTTGCCGGAACACAGCGCATCGAGTCTGCCTCAGTTCCTCTTCGTTCTCTTCATTCGAATCTGCCAGGCGCAGCAGGAGTCAGTTGGTATTTTTGGATGGTTTTTGCCGGCATTGGCAGTCTCACCTTCGTCTTTTGCTTTAAGTCGCAAGATGGACTGTGACCCGACCCCTTCATGACCGTGGCACGCACTTTGGGCTTGGGATGCTGAGCCGGCACGTGAGAATTCCAGGGCTGTCTCTCTCAGACGCCACGGGTATAACATACACCTGCAATCCAATCCTGCTGGAGAACAGGGTCGGACACTCTCATGATCAGGTACAGATCTCGCGGGGGGCCGTCGTCGAGTGATTTGAAACTTAATACCCAGCGGATCACACTATAATATACAGGTCGAGACAATCACAATGGCCAGTCAGGCAAGGAAGCCGCCCACACCTCTGACGCCCACCTACGAAGAAGCGCTGAACCAAGTGCATCAGATTGTCGGATACCGTCCGCCGAGTTACTTGTCGGACAGTGGAACGACGGCAGCTATGCAAGCACTCCATCCTCTTATCAGCGGCCAGTACCTTGCCGATCAAGGACATCCAAAAGCTCTGCAACACCAATGACGGTCGTCACTCTCCTGGCGCCGTCGTCGGAATCTCCATCTGCGCCATCGTCTGCTTCGACTGGATCGCTCGATACTCTTACCTCGCATCACCTTTCTGGCTCCAGCACGTGAGACGCTGTCTGGGAATGCAACCAGCGTCACGAACGCCCATCTCCCACCTTCCGCTGCCGTCGCACGGTCATTATCATCGTTATTATAGTAGCGATAATGACAGTCTTAGCATCGGTGCCGACGAACTTCCGACTCAACACCCTTCCTCTTCCGTGGGAGGAGGAGTCATCACGCATCATCACGCGACCCCAGCGGATGTACCTCCGGCCAAATTCAAAGGACACCTTACCTCTTTATGAGCCGACCAACCAGTTCAGCAGCGGATAGACGCACATTGAACCAGACTGGAAAGGCATGGAAATTGACGAAACAGAGTACGAGGCTGACAGACCAGGCACCGGCTCAGGGCAAGTCCATTGCCTCGGCAGCACGGTCGACAGGCTTGTCTGATTCGCTCCCGAGCACTTCCGTGTGTTTTCGGTAGAACCTGTCGAGAACACAAAGAGAGAGACGTCTACAATGCGGCGCTTCCACCATTTATATCATTGTCGCCAGCGAAGGTAGTGGATGCCAAATGCACAAAAGACAATGTATAAGCCGATGATGAGAGACAATCCTATGATGGATCACCCCGGAAGCCCAAAACAGCGCGTACTACAGCGTGTGGCAATGCGGCCAGGTACTGCCAGGCTACTGCCGTCCAAAGGGGCAGGGCTTGGTCTGGGGAATGAAAAGGCTGTTTTGTGGACAAGGAGGGAAAAGAACCACGGGCTGGGAGCGAGTTTGTCGGTGCTGTTCATTGAAACCTATATGCATCCCCGACCCCAACGGCCGAGGCACATCAAGGAATGGGCTTCATCTACGAGCAGCGTCAAGTCATCTTGGGGCAAAACTAGTCAAATTGGCTATACACCTTGGCACCTGATGAACACAACCGTACGCAAGTCAAGACGAGCAGTGTTGTAGTCGTCGGGCGGGTTCGGGTTTGCGTTGAAGCTGCGCTGCGGAAAGTCTCGAGGAGTTTCGTCAGGTTGGGTATCTCGGTGTCGACGAGGACCGTACCGGTATCTTGGAGCGTCTACAATGCCGTATGAATAACCTCCTCCACGGATTGGCTCTCTAGGTCGTAGTCCTTGATCAAAGACTGACGGAGCTGCTAGCCGAACCTCGATAAAGATTGACCGTTGGCAAGGAATACAATGGAGCGGCGTTGGTATCAGAGCTATACTCAATGCCGTGCTGTGACCGAGGGTCATGTAGGGTGTATGGCACGTCACCGGCGTCCGTTCAGGGAGTACCTCGATTGGGCTGCCGTCTGAGCAGGGCGAAAAGTGGCCAAATTTGGCCAATCAATTGATGCCAAGACGCCAAGACTTATAATGCACGTTGATTCGTCGGCAGGGCCCCACCCCTCGGGAACTTCCGGTCAACCCCTGAAGCACTCAGAACAACGCCTCTTCGCACAATTGAATGTTTTATGGTGAGTAGATATATCCTTATCGAGCGCCCTCATGATGTGATGTCTTGCCGTGAAGGGCCCACGCGTCTGAAGTAGCGCCGCCTGCCAGGCTGGCCCCTTGTACGGTACGTCTGCATGCCAACCATCAATTGTTCTTTGCTACCTACAGACGACCACTTCTGACCAATTGTTCCTTAGTGAGACGCTCGATCGCTGCGGCCACCATCCTATAAGCCAATGCTTCACGATACTTCTACGGCTTGATGCAGAAGACAATCTAGTCCTGACTGAGGACCTGCCCACATCTCCGAGACCGTACGGCATCCTCTCGCACACACGGGGAGCGGAAGAAAAAGAAGTCACATTCAGCGGACTTTGATGAAGAGACGGGGCAAGATCAAACACGGGTCAGCGCAAGGATGGATACGAGAAGGCGATCTTCTGCGCCCATACAAAAGCGCGATCATGACCTTGAATATTGCTGGGTGTACACGTACTACATCGACAAATCCAGCGGCGCGGAGCTCCCCGAGACCATCGTTTCCATGTAAAGATGATATCAGCGGGCGGCGAGGTGTTATGTATACCTGTCAGATGTGTCCGTGACGTTCTGAACACGACTTGTTGCAAGAATATGGATGGCAATCGCAGTTTCGGAGAAGTAAGTGGTTCACGCGCGGCTGGACCCTTGCAAGAGCTTATTGCTCCAAACTGTGGTGGATTTCTTTTCGAAGAAAAAGATTTGGCCGGGTAACAACAAAGACCACACTGAAGTACGAGAGTCATCGGATCACAAACATGCCTGTGGAAAAGCCATTCGAGGAAATGGACATGACTTTGATCTTGAGGAGCGACTATCCCGGGCCAGCAAACGAAGAACAACACGTGAAGAGGATGCCGTGGACAGTCTTTCCGGACTTGTCGACGTTTTGCATGCAGCCACTCTACGGTGAGGGAGGGTCATCGAGCATATCGTCGACCTCAGCAAGCGATTCAAGTATCTATCGCACCAAGAGAACGGTCAGATGGACATCTACCAACTCGAGAGACCCAAAGCTCTACGAGTGGTAATTTGCGCGAGCCCGGATATCCGAGTAACTCGTGCCGCTCAAGTGCTGCACAGAAGGAAAAGGATTTCAAAGGTAGGCAGGCTTATCGGATGGCGGATACTGCTTCTGATCATGGTCAGGTCGGATCGGTATGTTTTCCCTTCCTCTCCCCCCCGAGAGTTTAATTAACCAAAGTTTTTCCGAGTCCCTAACTCTCCGTCGTTAGGATCATCTGTCTCTCTCTCGGTCCTCCTGATCCAGTTTTCAGTCCTGGACAAATACATGTGAGTACCGCTCAATCGGACCTGCAGTGGCCTGAAGCCTGGAACCCCGATCTTATGGTCACTCGGTGATAATTCTCTAGATACCTACTTGTAGGTATGTACTCGTAGAACATTCTCTGCGCCACGATAACAGTCCCTCGTACAGAAGCACCATGTGTTCTTCTTCAGTTCCACAATTGTCCCACGTTGACGCCACCCCCACCACTTCCAGCCCATACCAGATATACGCCCTTTCCGCCTTTGCTGTTGCCTTTGCTGGGGAAAGGGTCAGCAAAACATCAACGAGAACCTCCTCACGGACACACAACTCCCCTGTGCGTCGGTGCAGCGGTTTCGCAGGGAGCATGCTGTCGCTGTTCCGGTTCGGTGGCGGCGCCGTCGGGCCGTCGGCACGGCCGCTACTTGTCCATCTTCTCGTCGCGGAGCGCCGACAAGGTCCCCGCCTACGTGGCCGCGGCATCCTCAAATCATTGTCGTATCCTGAGACGGAGTATCGACACCGTGCGGTCGATGATGTGCAAGACGATACGTGCAATTGGTTGCTCGATCATGAGTACTGTCATACTGGAAGCGTGAAGCTAACACAACTAATATACTGATGGTCTGCGGTAAACCAGGATCTGAAAAGTCCACAGCGAGGAAAAGAGCTTACAGCATCGCAAGAAACGAAGCTCGCTTCGACGAGGTAGTGGTCGCAATCTTCTTCAATGCCCGAGGCAGTCCCGATCGAGACCAGACTGGAAGGCTTCTTCCGCTCAGTGCTTCATCACCTGTTACAAAGTTCTAGACTTGGTAGTGACGAGGCATTAGAGGCTTGGAAGCGAAAGTCGAGCTCGACAAGGTCTGGCTGGGGATGGACAGCAGAAGACCTTCAGAAAATGTTCCTGGCATGGATGTTGGGCTCGACTGTTGATATCACAATGTTCATCGACGCGTTCGACAAGTGTGAATCAACACTCGCGGCATGCAATCTTATGGACCTGCTGTCTAAATTGAAGGAACATCGCGACATCGGCCAATATCTATCGCGGCCGAGGTTTTGCATCTCCAGACGTCGTTACCCAAACGTCGGCACATCCCAACCATTGCAGATCGTCGTCGAAAGAGTGAACGAGGCAGACATTATGAAATATGTCGACAGTTCCTTGCAGACCCCGACAGGCGATCTTCATGGCCTTTCACGGAGGATCACATCTCGTTCGCAAGGCATATTTTTATGGGCTTTTCTTGCCATTCAAAAAGACAAAGAGATTCAAGAGGATGGAGAGTCGCCTAACAGACTTCAAGGATTATCGATCATGTGCCTCAGCGTCTGGAAGAATTATTCCAGAATCTCGTGGACTCTGTACCACGAGAGGAACCCGAACGCTGCAAGCTCATGATATGGTGGGTGCTTTACACGAAGCGCTCTCTTTCCCTCTGGAACTTTGCGATGCTCTGGCATTTGGACAGAAATATTCAACGGATCAGCAATATCACGATTCGGGGAATTTTATTCGGCCTGCAGAAATGAGGAAACTCCTCGCTACGACTACACGAGGCCTCGTCGAGGCCGCGGAAATTGCAGAGTCCGAGTATACTCACTTGCCAGCGCAGGCCTCTTATCGTGTCCAATTCATCCAGGAATCGGTTCGAAAATACATCCTGCACCAACGAATTGCCACTACTCACAGCTCCACCTCGATGTGGTATGAGATCGGCGCTGCGAACAATGTCCTCGCACTTTCGTGTCTCAATTATATCAAGGCAGTGTGCGTCGATACGGGAGCCAGAGAGTCCATGGTGGAACGCTGGAAAGGGAGTCACTACACGAGTTTAACGGAATATATGCGGAACTGGAGTTTCCTGGACTACGCGATGAGGTTTCGCTTCGAGCATGCCGTGCTGGCAGAAGTTCATTACTTTCCACAATCAGAGATCTTCGACAGCAGGACAAGTGCAACCTGTGCGACTGCCATTCCCCCGTGGTGGGAATCTTTCATCAAGCATCTTCAGCAAAATCCACGCGGGGGATTATTGGCGGCAGGAGAACAGACATCTTTGGAGCAGATTCATTCCTACTCCACTGGCATTTGCGTGTGCTTTCAACCTCGATTCCCAGATCGACGCCCTTGTGACGTGCAACCGAACTTTCATGAAACGACGGGAACTATCGAGAGCACTGTGTTTGACTGCAGCCACGGGGAACGAGAAGAGCCTTCTTCTGCTCTTACAGGCAGCGAACTGTCATTCAGAAGTCCATTGGACCTGTGGCTTGCTTCTAAACGAGATGACATCGTCCCAAACCTATTGAGACCTGGAGGGAAAGTAGAAAAGGGTGACCGAAAGCACAGTCCCCATGTCGCTGCGATAACGTCTGCCTCCCTGAATAGCCTACATCTTCTGCTTAGGCATGGGGCCGCAGTGGCCGAGTGCGAAACCAGCAATCTCTATGGAGGCACGTCTACGGAAATCTTGGGTATGAACGCATTGGCTGCCGCCAGAGGAAGAGATGTTGCCTTCATGGAAACACTACTTGCTGTGGCCGAACGTCAACGGCTTCCCTTTCAATATTACATGACAGCACATTTCCAGGCGGTCTTATGGCGGCAAGCTCAACATGCGCAACTCCTCGAATCAACAATGGCGAGACAATTTAATGGTCGCCGCCCAATCTCTTTTGGCGTGAAAACTTTGAGTATAGCAAAAGGATTCAAACATATATGTATGCAGAGGCTTTGATTGGCGATCTAAAGGTTTTGATACAAGTCAGGGAAGGTCCTCCACCTGACCAGATCTTCCTCAGACGGTTCGCGAATACTGCGCGACGATCGAACGCTCTCCGACTACCACGCTCTCCGACTACCACGCTCTCCGACTACCACGCTCTCCGACTACCACGCTCTCCGACTACCACGCTATTCGACTACCACAGCGTTCAAAGAGGGTTCATTATCCATATGTTATTGAGAATGCGCTGGGGTGGTCTGCCCGGAGGCTGAAGGGCTGGTACATGACTAGATGCACAACGTCTTGAAGCACAAGCACTCACTCGGCACATAGCAGAACGCACCTTGCAGCTAAGGAGTTGAACAGGTGCTTGAACAACGCTCGAGGTGCACGGAGAGTCTGCTGAATCAGGGGTCTCTTTGCCCATGTTCAGGATCCGCTTCTATCAATATATACGATAGAACTAGCGTGCCAGCAACCCCGTCTGCAACCTTGCAGTCACGTACCGAATCGAAACGCAACTCCCTGTGTACGATCTTCAGGCTACACAAAAAGAGAATCCACCGATCATTTGCGTCCGGCAGTCGCCGTTGGACTTTCCTACATAGCAACGTGGACTGAAACTTGGGCACATCAATAGCTGCAGCCAGCTGCACAAAACAGTGTTCGACACACGGGTCCTGCGGTTTGTTGTCCGCTAGCGGATGCTCGATGCCTGCAGCGGTCCTTCTGATCGACATGGCGTCAAGCAAAGACTCGATGCGCAGGCCCCAGTCTGAGAATTGCCAATTTCGACTGATCAGAATGGCTACCAGCGTCCACAATCGAGGCCTGCTCCGTATTGAATTTTTCCAATTTCAGGGTCACTATTGCGCCACACAAGGATCTGCTGCGAACTGAAGGGCTTCAATCTGCACCGTTTCCACCATCTAATGTCACAGTACCAGCACCGCGATATCCTACGCGATGCGACGCAATAGGTCTCCCCTTTACCACGGGAAACCACTACCTGATTTACCGACCGACGTGTTGGTCAATATATTTCTACAGGTCCCCTCTACTGAGGAGATCGAAAGCTTGGGCTTGACTTGTACGAGATCCTACGATATCTTGCCCGATTTCGGCTACACCAGCCTCTCTCGCATTCAGAGACAGCTTTGGACGATACAAACAATATCTCACAAACCTTGGCGAAGTAGCCATGGACTCCGTCAAAGGCTTGCGGCCGTTACTGAATCAGGTTGGTCGACTCAACTCATCTCGATCAGTTTTCAACGCTATGGCTGCCTCGAGAAGAGGGGACGTCATTCGCAAAGATCGTCGCGGATGGGCAAAGAAGGCAGAGATTTTGATATATTATATGCAACCAACCTGGAAAAGAGAGAATACGAATGCGTTCAACTTATGGACAAGATATCTTGGCCCGAGTAAGGCCATGGTCGGGGCGGGTCACTGAGGCCTTCCGGCCTTCAGGCAGTCAATTTAGCACACAACTACGACGTTTACGCCTGTCTACGCTGCTTAAGCTGCTTACGAGCTTCTCTGTGCTCTCAGAAGAGGGTTCAGTAGTGCTGGTCAACAGTACGACCTTTCCAACACAGCAAGTCTCATAGCGTCCTGTTTGGTCACCAAGAATGGCTCGACGCTTGATTTGGCGCTGGGGGCGAGACACGGAGGTCCAGCGACGATGCCGGGTTTTATTGATGTATCTGGTAAACCAACGCTTTCCCCAGTTCTTTTTTGTCGTCAAATGCCCGAGTTGGTCTGATTAAAATGGTTCTGTGACAGTGACAGTGTTTCTCTCTGGTTGCTTGTCGCTCTGCACTCCCTACGGCTAAAGGTATCGGACATTTTTCTCTCCATATCGGAATTTCCCTCTCCTCGGTGATAGCTCAAGGAGGAACGAGACCGTCAATTCATTCCAGATTGGTAGATGCAACTCCGAACTTCTTTGCCGGGGAAGGAAAGGAATCCGTCAAGTGGTGGAGGGGAGGATGCATTACACCAATGGACAACATGGTAGTTGCCGCAGCCTCGCCTGGGAAAAAATCTGGTTACGAATAGCTACGGAAATCTCTGGTACATTACAGCGTGGATCAACCAAGTTTAACGCCGTCACCGCCGTTGACCGATTTCCTGTGGTGTGTGTGTGTGTGTGTGTGTGTGACGTCTAACTTGAGTCGCATTTTGTTCAGACGGTGACTGCATTTCAGTCGTCGAGGTCTTGCACCCCCCCTCCCCTCTCTGCCGCACTCACAAACCAGAGCATGTGAGAGCCATCAAGGTTGCGAGGTGCGTCCGGAAGCTCGCTTTCCGACCTCGACGCTTATCTCTGTCGGCGCTGTACTGTGTATCGCTGTATCATAAGACAGTATGGCTTCATCCAAGTTACTTCCGGCCCAGGAGATGATACTCTTTCGTCTGCCTTGCAACATCTCATCCACGATTGAGTATTCAAGCCCGATCCAGCTCGATCCTCTGATCCGAAATTTGTTTGAGCTTCGACTTGAGCCTCGACTCAAGAAGGTCTTTTGAAGTCCCTCGAACAAGTTATGCACCAACCCTGTTTCGCACCACGCGTTCTACCATCCCACCATCTATTTACCAACCCTTTCAACTAACCACCACTCCCCCAGTTCGCCTTTTCTACGCGTCAATGGCCTCAGATCGAGAGGCGAGGATCCAACGGGCAATCACTGACCACCAAACAAAGCGATATCCTAGTATTCGCGCGGCTACGGTTGTAAACGACATCCACCGTACCACGCTTGCCCGCAGACTATAGGGTGCTCAATCGGCTTCCTTTATTCCACGAACTACAGCAGTTATTGTCAAAAATACAAGAGGAAACCCTAAAGAGATGGATACTAGACCTCGAGGCTCAAGGGCACGCCCTCAGCCATTCATCTATTCGAGCTCTCGCAGGGATAATAAGCAAGGATAACGGCGGCTCAGAACGCGATGGGATCAATTGACTACGACGCGCTACGACGGTCTATCAAGCGAAATCCTGATATCTATTCAGAGGTAGGCAAGAACATCTGCATTCAGCGTGTCAACGGTACCCTTCCTGTGGCGCTTGAGGCGTGGTTTAGCAATCGACAGGCAGTTCAGGAGCAATACTCCATTATCCCTCGCAACATCTTCAATATGGATGAATCTGGACTGGCCCTCGGGGTTTGCAGTAACCAAACTGTTATCGGAATGTCGACTATCACGAGGAGTATTCAAAAATCACCACGGGGATCAAGCCCTGCTTGGCCGGCTGCGGCGGTGTCTCCAGGTCCTCCTCATCCTCGACATCGATCCATGCCATGAGTTCATCCGCTCAGCCTCACTGCCCGCCAACCGCATCTGGATCGCGGTGGCGGCCGCCACTTGATTCGGGTTCCTATGCTGTGGGACAAGAAGACGGAGTCGATCGTGAGCAAGGAAAGCAGCGAGATTATCCGCATGTTGTACACGGAGTGCGACCAACACGCCGGCGCTTCCACTCCCTCCTCTGCCCGCTGTTCCTGGAGCTCTTCTAGTCACATCTCCAACGCCGGCTTCCAGCAACCCTTCACCACCACAGTCTCCGCGACAGGGGACTCAGAGCTGATCCGGTTGACGGGGGTAGACTTCTTCAGCGGCGCTGTGCTGATTGAAAAGCTCGTCGCGCCCGCCGTGGCCATGACGCACTACAACACGCGCTTCTCTGGCGTGACCGCTGCGGATATGCGCGAGGTCGCGAACCGGGAAAGTCTCGGGTCTCTGGAAAAGCGACATCGCGACAAAGTTGCAGTGCCAACGCCCCGATTCTCTGTTGTTGCTAGTGACGAAGCTGTGGGCTCCAATTCTTCATGGCTCATAGGCTTGCCATTGATGGTCCCATTGTGGCACACTTCTGGATTGGAAACCGATTGCGACAGATTTAGTATCTCGCTCATTTGGTACCCTCATTTCTGAAGGGTAAACGAGGGAATCATGGCTCACGAGAGGTTCCACCCCGTCAAGGGTAGCGGCAAACGGCCAAGGAGCTGGAGAACAATATGATGAGTGCCGAAGGGAGAAAGATGAAAAGACGAGACGAGACATGTTCGTCAAGGAGCACGAAAGCCTTGCGGTCTGGAGACACGGTTCTGAGAGAGGCGACGGACTGTGTCCCGCGGTATTTACGGTCTTCTAAGACGGGAACGACGTTGTCTGGAGAAGGGTACAGCGCAATAAAGTCTTTCAGTTCGGAAAGGTCCACATCATATGTTTCGACGTACTGCGCATCGTCGTCTGGCCGGAAATAGAGACTGTCCGATTCATGTCGCGGGCGTAAAATCGGGTGTGGAGGCGCAACCGGAGTGGCTTCAGCCAGGGCCTCGTCAAGATCTCGCTTCCAGTTGTCAAATGCACGCAGATTGACCGGATTGGAGACGATCCGGCGCACCAGCAAAGGATCAAGAAGGCGCTCGAGGATGTGACTACTGCCGAGGGTGGCACGGGCGACGGTCCTCAGAAGCCAACACCGCGGACCGGAGCAGAACGTTCAAGCAGCCGAATGACTACATCTGCGGCATTGCGCTCTTTGGATCTATAGCTCGGCACTAGATGTTCGCGCTCATGACAGCGCTCGTCGATCCCAACGATTCAGACCAAATGGCGCAAGCCCAGCGAGACCATGGGTAAGGCTACCTACCACACCGATCGCAGTGACCAGGTGGAGCGTCTTCCTCCTCCCAAAGGCATCGCAGGACCAGCCAGCCAGCAGAGACCTGATGACACCGCCGGCAGAGTAGCAACCGTTGAGACCGCCAATGATCCTGTTTGTCAAGGCATACCGGTCTGAGGTGGGATCGGTTCGTCGAGAGCACCCCGTTCTCGCGCAACATGGCCAACCGCTCAAACAGCACGTCCGTCGACACCAACAGCCGCGACTGCGTGGCCACAAAGACATTGTGGTCGGAGATATCGCCTCTCAGCGGCCACGACGGGGTGAATTCACATCTGCGCCTTTCTGCAGGAGAAATTCAACCATGTCCAAACAACCCTACTCGGCAGCCAGCAGCAGAGGTGTTCGTGAGAGCCTCCCAACTGCCTGGATTGAAGCCTCAAACGTCTCCTCAAAGAACACCAGATATTGGCCACGTCACTCCCGGAAGGTGAGATCTATGTACGCACATATGAGAGTCGAATGGATCTCCTGCGCTGCCTCATTATCGGTCCGAGAGATACGCCCTATGAGAATGCGCCGTTCTTGGATCTTCTTACACCGCCTTGTGGTGCGGGAGTTTTTCTTGTCAAGATCCGGTGCTCAGCAATGAACGGAGCAATAATATACATCACATGAGATCGATATGGCGCGTGCTGTACCGAGTAGAGCGCGATTCTAGGCGCCTTGTTCGAGATGATCCATGCAGGAACTGACAGTCAAGCTCGGGAGTCCTGAGAGTGATGCGGCTGATCAGGATGGAAGGGCGCATGAAATCCTCTCACACGGTCAAAATGTCCAGCTGGTCGTTAGCTACTTCCAGAGACGAGTTACGCGCTCTAGCAGATTTCTTTCGCGGACAGCCTCCAGCTTCTCCTCCTCCTGATCTTCAGGAGTGCCGCGTACTTCTGAGGACGGCATCGATTTCGTGGGTTCTCGTCCCTCCCAACCCAATCCCTGCATTGTTGGCTGCAAAGTCCAGTCGACCGAACCTGCTCCTGGAACTCGTGAGAGAGCTCTTGTGAAGCATCCCGCGCGACCCTGGCAGTGGGCGATTTAACCGGCAATAAAGATTCATCATACGAGGCGTGACGGCTTACCGCAACAACCGAGACCGGGCAGATACGGAGCGGGATAATGCCATTGCTCATGCCAATCAGGTGGCCCGTAAGATGCCGGCGCCCAGTCCCAACATAATTATCACCACCCGACGAGACTTACGTCTGAGCGTCCCGCGCTTAGACCGTAGAGGTTGAGTCCGGCTTTGCTGCAGGATAACTTTCCTGTCGGTGCTGGGTTGAAGATGGCGGAGACATTCACGGTGCCGCGGGAGCCACTTCAATGTAGAGCAAGGAGCCCCGAACTCGCAAGGCCTCAAGTTTCGGGAGATTGCGCGGACCGCCTTTCGCCAGCGTGATCCCCCGACCGATAGATTGGATCTCGACGATATCGCCAGACGACCCAAGCGTGCCACAATCTGGCGCCCTACTCACAGTTGAGACGCGAGAATGGGTTACTCTCGTTGAGACAGTTAGTGCTTCTAGCCAGCGCTTACAACCGCTACTTATTTTCAAAGGCAGAGACCTCCAGACCTTCCAGTTCAACAGCGAGAGCCCTGATTATCGATACACTACCTCTCCTCATGGCTGGACATCAAACGAGATTGGTCTGAACCGGCTCGAACAGATATTCCTCCCTCAAACGGCTACAGAAGAGACTGAACAAGGCCAGTATCGATTACTACTACTCGACGGCCAAAGGAGTCACGTCGCGCATGAATCCATGTGGAAATGCTTTCAGAATAACGTTGCGGTATTCTACTTACTACCCCATTCAAGCTATATCCTTTAGCCACTTGATCTTGCTTGTTTTTCGCCCGTTAAGTATCGCTATCGAGTACAGATCGCTGATCTTCGAGCTAGAGGCAAACCCAGTAAAGAAGGAGAAGTTCCTCGAGGTCTATCGGAAGGCGAGCTAGGAAGGCCTCAGACCTGGAAATATCAAGGCTGGATGGATATCTAGCGGTGTCTACCCATAGAACCCTGAAAAGGCTCTTCGATCTTGCCTAGTCCTCTCGACCGTCACGATCGATCTAAAAACACCACGAACGCCACCTTCTCGCAGGCGAAAACTACTCGACAGTGGCCTCTACCTATCGCCGAGTAACAGGCGAAACTATGGCGATTCTGTGTACAGGGTCACGCCATAGGAATCGCTCTCAAGGCCCTTCCGCAACTCCCTAAGCAAGACTGCCAAAGAACTCGATCGTTTACACGTGTCTATGATCGAAAAGGATAGGCAAACCGTTAGCCTCAAGCGCTCAACTAGGTCGACCGAAGGCTAGGATGCAAGAAAGGCCAGGTAATCAATGTTCAACGAGGTCTTTGCTAGCCATCGAGCCATTCATCTTGCCAAAGAGGCATTGATTGGCAACATTGGCGGCGACGGCAACGGCGACAACGACGCGAAGGACTAGTTGCAATCTACAAATAGCTGGAATGACACCTCTAATAACCCAATCGAGGCGCACCGGATACATCGCTCTTATGCCTGCGGGCGCTCAGAGATGGCACAGTTCAACGCAAATTCCAACGGATTCATTCGCGATCGCGCCCATGAACCCCACTTTCTGAGATTACCTAGCAGGGAACGGGGTCCTAGGGTATTCGTTGTGGAAAAACATGCTTCAAATGCTGAGATCGTTGGTCGTTCGGACACATCCTTTCTCGATGTCCTTCCTCCGCCCGCCGCTACAGATTAACGCCTCTACAAGGCGATCGAACGTACGCTTTTCCACGATTCAAGTGGCGGTAAAGGCAACTGGGGCGATAAAACACTGTGTGGACATCGAGTCAACGTCAGGGTCGGATTTATTCTTCGTTCTTCGGTTGATCGTGGCCGGCGAATAGCATGTAGAGCTCGACCAACAACTTCACAATGCTGAAACGAGACAACAAAGGGACTCGGGCGACCCTGGCGAGCACAAATGATGTGCTTGAAAAGACCGAAGCTGTTCTTACAGACACAGCAAGGCTGCTCGAGGAGGAAACTGCTCTTCACGAAGTACATGAACTGACGGAGGAGAAACTACTCGGAATTGGGACGGAGCTGGTCTCGACTGTTGGTAACTCTCTGAAGGATATCGATGGTCTACAAGCCAAACTCAGCCGGCGCTCTCTCCATCACTCTCAGAACCGCGAGGCGTGGAACTCTTCTCTAACTGGGGTCATTGACGTCTATGGCCTAGTTGACGAACGCATCGGAAGCTTTCAAGCAGCACATGCAGAAGCTGCCGCCGCAAGCTCTCGTCGTATCGAGTCGTTTATAGCAGCCGAGACGCATTGCGAGATGGCGCACATGGAGATTTCCGCACAACTATCTAGGGAGAAGTCGTCCCAGCTGGCGAATACTACGCTGGTCGTCGAAACCAGTCATCGCAGGCCAGAGATTCGATGGTATCTATTCACGCTGGCGAATGGGCCAAATTGCGCAGTCTTTCAGATTACGATAACACATCCCCGGGTCCGTGGTGGATTTCTCTTCTTCACCCAGTACATGGGATTTAATCGATCAATCGACAGGTCAATCATTCAATCATTCAATCAATCGGTTGGTCAAGACCCTTTCCATTTTCTCGCATTCACTTACAAAACCTCCAGATCCACGGCCCATGTAATGGTTTCGTACCCTTCTGAACCACCTCACAGCATTCATTCTACGGCCCGCAAGGTCCAAGATGCGAGGTGCAAGTAGCAGGTTACCAGCCATGGCGAACACAGTCCGCGACATACAAGTCTTGCCTCTCTCCATCCGGCCCTGTGCTTCCGACGAGACAATCTCTCCTTCCTCCAAGTCCGTCACGCCATCTCAGCTCCACTGTCCTCCCTCCCTCCCTGTCTCCCGAGTGTCATGGATCCGGGCCTGGATCAAGAGAATGCAATCCCTACTCAGTCCAACATTAGCCAGGAAAGCCTCTTTGGAGACAAGAACACGAGACACAGTGGCTGAAAGGTGTGGAATGATCGACGCTGGCTGGCTGGCTGGCTGGCTGGCTGATCTCACCTCCGTCGCACAGGACGCTCTGCCCGGTAATGTTCCTCGCCTTGCTGCTGACCAGGAAACTGACCAAGTTGGCGATATCTGCGGGTTCCTAGATCGCCGGTACAGAGTGATGGATGTACTCGGTCAGCCACATGTTCAGTTGTTTTGGGCAAGAAGAAGTCGAAGAGAAGAACAGAAGAACAGAAGAACAGAAGAACAGAAGAACAGAAGAACAGAAGAACAGAAGAACAGAAGAACAGAAGAACAGAAGGAGAAGCATCTTTCCAAGAACAAGGGCGTCCCAAGACTTCCCACATACCTGCGCACGCTTGAGTGCCGTTCGTGACTCGATCGATCTCTTAAACGCCACTCCCGGCTCGAGGCCTTCGCGTTCCGCAATGCTGGCATCGATCTGCTTCCACATCTAACAAGACAACGAGGTGAGTTCAGAATTCTTTTCTGCACAGACCAAGCTCGGAAAGTCAGTTCTCACATCTGTATCGACAGGGCCAGGGCAATATGCTGTTTTGACAGAGAGTATTGATCAGCAAAACGGTCAAGGGGCTGAGTGAATTGTGGTCTCCTCTGGTCTGGTCTGGTCCAACGCACCGTTCACCTGTCGTGTCGGTCATGGTAGTGGTCAGGTCAGTCCCATTGCCTTTTGCTTTGTACACAGAGAGTGCCGCCAACTCACGTTGATATCGTATTTGGCAAACTCCAGTGCGGCCGACTGCGTCAGTCCCCGGACAGCCCATTTGCTCGTCGAGTATGCAACGCTGTGGCCTGAGGTCTGGGGTGCCAGAAGATCGAGTCAACAGGGCTTGACTCCCACTATTTGATAACAGCAGAGACAGAGTTTGGTAACAACAGGCACAGGGTTTGATGACAGCAGACACAGGGTCTCTCTTACCGGTCGATAGCCCGCCGTTGAACAAGCTGCCACCATCTTTCCACCTTTTCCTTGTTTGATCATCTGCTTGGCTGTACAGGATTCAGCACTCTGTTCAGCAGTCTCAAAGACCAAGAAACCTCTGTGTTCAACTCGGAAGGACTCTGTCGTCTCTCAAAGACCCAGACAACTTCCATTTTGATTCGGAGGATCAATCCTTGACTCTGTCGTGTCTCTCAAAAGACCAAGAAACTTCCATTTCGACTTGGAAAGAGATTCAATCTTACCAGCTGCCCGATAGCACAAGAAGACTCCCCTCACGTTAATCTGGCCCCCCGTGCGTGGTTAGAGGCGAGATTTGGCCCAAACGAGACGCAAGGGCTATAGGGGGACACAAGGCGGGAGGGCGACACAAGACTGTCAAGGGTATGCTGCTCACCGATTGAACCCTGTCCCATTCCGCCACACTGACTTCCATGATCGACTTTGGCACGAGCACCCCGGCATTTGCCACCATGACCTGAAAGCTGAATCAGAGTCCAAAACAGCGACTGGGACAAGGGGGGTGAGAGCTGACATTCAGCTCACCAAACTCAGACACCACGTCGGCCACCATCTTCTCGACTTGTTCTTCGTTACTGACATCGGCGACGAACGTGGATGTCTTGCGTCCTGCAGGGAGCCATAACCCGAGTCAGTTAGAGACGTGGGCAGTGCTGGGGTTATGTTCACCCTTTTGCTCAATCTCGGCCTGGACGGCTTGCAGTTGCGGAAGCTGAGCCTCAATGTCATTCAACTGTGAATGGGAAGAAGAATATCAGCATGGGGAGGGGGATATGGTGCCGATCAAGGGAGAGTGGAGGGGGTTTAATGGTCGGAGGATGCAATCTCTGTCTCTCCTTCTCTCTGCGACTTCAGCATGGGGAGTGAAATATGGCGCCGATCAAAGGGGAGTAGTGGAAGGGGATGCAGTCTCTCTCTCTCTCTCTTCTATCTGTCTCTATCTGTGTGTGTGTGTGTGTGTGCGTGTTGTCTCTGATTCTGACTCACAGCAACATCCATGCCATCATCAGCGAGTTGCAGGGCAATTGCTCGCCCGATTCCTCTCGACGACCCGGTAACGATTGCGACGACCATTGCTGCTATCGACAGTGTCTTTGGCCTTTTGCTTTTGCTTGGTATTTGTGTTAGCGCAGCCGAGAAATGATCAAGAGGTCTCTGTTCGCCGAGGGGGGAAAGGAGCCAGTCTCTCTATTGATATATCTATATCTTCTACCCCGTGTGCGGAACCGTCGGGCATTCGGCTATTCGGTAAACTCGCACAACCGCAAAAGCGGGGAAACCAAGGCCACCCTCACACTATACGACCATGGGATTAGTGCAATCCATATCCATGCAGGTCCCAACGGATTTCTCCAACTGAGGAGACTCGTTCTCCAAACGGGCGGATATGCGGAAGGGACGGGAAGGGAAGATTGAATATGCGACTAGTCGTCACCACACGAGTCCGCCAATGTTTCCAATGCTGGTTCGGGTAAAGTATGCCTTGCATATCGAGGGCATTACAGTGTTGGAGGATCAGAACAACAAGGAATGCCCTCTGGACAGCAATTCCGACAGCAGGTACGTACAACAAACAGCAAGTTCGCTTGATGTTCGGAAGAATCTACCACAACACCACCAAATTTAGCCGGCGTTCATTTTCTATTGGCCATACATCTATCTATTCATGCTATTCCTGGTGCCCGCTACCTAACCTCGCTATCCGCCTGTTTGTGTTTGTATAGCTAACCTTGGTATTGACCTCTCAGAGATCCAGTCATTCTGTCACTCAGGAACGGGAGCTTTGTTGCCTTTGCCTGCGCTACCGCTTATGGACTCGTTTGTCTCTGCCAAACGAAGGCGGCGCTATTGGCTGACAGTGGCAGGACCAGTTTGGGAGAGGTCTCAGGCGAAGGACTGCGGCGCGGCCGTGGTTGTTGAGGTATCCCTCGGGGTAGCCAAGGGGAATTCGATGGCGGATGGAGGGATCCCCTGGCACATATTTCCACCTCTTCCTGTGTGAGTTGAGTGTGATATAGGGATTGAAGTCCCCTCAACATTTCTGTGATGGTGCCTGTATGGCATAACCCGTTCTTGTCTCTCATTCGCCTTCTGATATCGCCGTCGTCTGTTCTCTGGACGTCATGGCCGCAGTTCTTGGCGTTCTTGGCGCACATTCTTCCGATTGGGGAAATAGTCACTATTCCTGATTAGGGATAGTCCAGCGAACTTGGTTGCTGCACGAACTTGCGGGCCCTACGTCACTAGTCCCCAGCCTTGCTGTCTAGAAGGCATTCTCACACAAACAACTACTCATTTCAAGGGATCGCAGTCTAGTACCGAGTGGCAATCCCCCTTGCTATCTGGAGGTCATTCCCACAGAAACAACTACTCATTTCGAGTGATTGCAGCCTAGTACTTGAGTGGCAATCTTCCCTCGCGTGAGTCGCAACTCGCTGCTTTGTTAGTGGTTTGTTTGTGATGGATAGGTTTTACCCAAATGCCCAATTGTGACGTACCGGGCAATGGGCGGGTCAGAAGCCAAGCTCTCAGGAAGGAGGGAAGGGGGGAGGGGAGCACTGCTACTACTAGCTGCTCGTAGGTACGAGCAGCTAGTACGAGAAGCTAGTAGTAGGGTACGAGCAGCTACTATGAGCGGCTACTGGTAGGTACGAGCAGCTGTAGGCCGCACCCCCTCCTCCTGCTCGTACCATACGACTAGCACCACCTCCTCCTACTCGTACTATACGACTAGCAGTACTACTACGAGAAGCTACTGGTAGGTACGAGCAGCTACTACGAGCAACTACTACTACGAGCAACTACTTCTACGAGCAGCTACCCGTAACTTCAGGCGGCCAAGGTTGTTGATCAGCAGCAGGTAGTGGCCCAGCCATCCACCACTAAGCAGCGCCTCAAGGCAGTCGGACTTGAGCACCCATGCTTCGGGGGCACTGATGTTCGTGCACTTTGAGTGACTCTCGGGGGTGGGAATGGCTTTGACCTAGGAAATTCTCCGAACAAAGCGTTAATTGACTCTTCGGGGGGTGGCTTTAACCGAAGAAATTCTCCGAACAAGCGTCAATTAGTCAATTGCCTGGTAGTGACCCTTCAAACACATGGCATGGCACTGACAATTGACAGCGCCAAGGGGGCTTTATCAGGTCCGTGGCCCCCAACCCCCGCTCCCCCCGGTGTGTCACCACGAATTAATGATTGAGTAGAAACTCTTGATGGAAAATATAGAGACTTTTCCATATCTGACTGACCAACTAATTGATATCATCCATCCATCCATTCGTTCATCCCAGCTCAATTCCTTTCCTTTGTCTCTTGCTCTGTTTTTGTCAAACTCGTACTCGCAGAGCAGAGGGCATCTATCAGCAGATGGACACTGGGCATCGGCCATGACTTCAGAGGTCTGAGGGGCCGGACTGCACGTCCATTTCTGGGGAGAGGGGGAGATCTTCAAGCATTCGTATAGTATATCCAGGTTCTTTGAGCAACATGATGTAGGTGCAAGGAGAAATGGCCATCTACAGGCTGCACGTTCTACTTGCATCAAAGGCATTATAGAGCTAAATAGCTGCTCCCGCTCAGCACATCCCTACCCAGTAGTGTGCTAGTTCAGGCTTCGGCGTCCCCCCCAAGAGCCCTGATCCATGACCCAGCAGACTGTTTGGTGGCTTCCCCCTCTCCTCAACAGATCCTTTTTCTCTCTCAAGTGCCCTGGAAGCCCTCTGTCATTGATCTCCCTGATTGGGTTCCGCATGATTAAATACGAGCTAGTGACTAGGCCTCAAGGGCCACCACTCGCACTCGTCGAAGAGCCGAGAAGCAGCCGTGAACTGCAGCTCTGGCTGCCCTGGAGTGCAAGCTTGCCCTCTAAAGAAGGGACAGGAGGGCCCCTCGCCCACGCGCAGCTAGGCTGTGAGTGCTTGTGTCTCGCGCGTGATTGAATGACGCGCTTTCATTGAAAGAGCCCCTCCTACCCCCCCCTTCCCCCCCTCCTTCCAAATCCAAAGCCAAACCCAAAAAAACAAAACAAAAAAAAACCAAAGACGTGTCTGCCTTCACTTTCACCTTCACTTTCACTTCACTTTGTCGTTTGTTCTCACTTCTTCTTGCCTTTTGTATTCCCTTCACTGCTTTGTTGTCATCCCCCTTTTACAACTGCGTTGCTACCAAATTCACCTTCCTACTTCATTCAACTCGACTACCTTCCGTTCACTGCCTTCAACTGCCTTCGCAGTTGGCTGCCTGCAACCAGATCAAACACCCACCATCATCTGCCTCTGTTCAGCTTTTCTTCTTCCATACCCAACCAATTCTCGTACCTCTCACTCTCACGCAACTGCATTCATTCCAACACAGTCTCACTTACAATCCTCATTCTCACCCTGTTTCATTCTCATTCTCAATCAAACTTCTTCCGCCATGTCGATGTACATCCCTTATGTAGGGTGGCCCACCCATGTCGGCAAACCCCGTCGTCTCTGTGGCATCTTCTTTGTCGATGATGAAGACCAGCGGGGAAAATACCTTCCACAGGTCAAGTTGTCTACCGACACCAGCATTTTCGCCCGTACTGCCTGCACGACCCTCAAACAGAGCTTCGTCAACTACAAGAATACCAAGCTTGATCAGGTCCTCTACACCTTTCCTCTCACCGACGGTGTCAACATCGTTTCTTTCCAATGCACCATTGGGTCCAAGACCATCGTTGGCAATGTCAAAGAAAGAGATAAAGCCAATGCTGAATACCTGGAGGCCGTAGCCCGTGGCAAAAATGCAGCCATCTTTGAGCAGATCATCGAGGAAGATGATGTCTTTACCACCTCTCTTGGCGGTGTTGACGCTCTCCAAGAGCTTCATGTCGAAATGACATATCTCGGCGAGGTCAAGCACGACACTCAGACTGGTGGAATTCAGTTTACTATCCCAAGCACTGTGGCTCCTCGCTATGGATATCTGTGCAGCGAGTCGGCCGCGGCCTTTCCCCATATCATCCGCAATGGTTCCATTGCCGTCAGACTCAATGTCACCCTTGAAGAAGGGTCGGTCATCACCGGAATCCAATCTCCAAGCCATCCCATTGCCGTCACCCTCGGACACACTTCCTACATGGACCAAGACTCGTCCAAGAGTCATCACGCCTCGGCCACCTTGGCTCTGAATGTCCCTACACTCGATAATGATGTGGTCTTTATCATTCAGGCCAAGAGCACTACAACTCCTCGTGCTTTGCTCGAAACTCATCCAACCATCCCCAATCAACGTGCAGTCATGGCAACGCTGGTGCCCAAACAGCAACTTCCCAAGATCTCACCCGAGATTGTCTTCATAGTTGATAGAAGTGGAAGCATGACCAGCAGGATGGGACTGTTGAGATCCGCCATGCACGTCTTTGTCAGGTCACTTCCAGTCGGGGTCAAGTTCAATATTTGCTCCTTTGGCACATACTTCTCATTCTTCTTCCAGAAGAGCGTCACCTACGATCAATTCAGTCTGGACGACGCTAGGAACCATCTGGATTCACTCGACGCCAGATATGGCGGGACTGATTTGATACATCCGGTGCGGGCAACCATTAACAATCGCCTTCACCCCGACCTTCCTCTGGAAGTCTTGATCCTCACCGATGGTGAGATCTGGAACCATCAGCAGATGTTCAACATCGTCAAGGAGACACCCAATGCTCGATTCTTCACGTTGGGCATCGGTCCCGGTGTTTCGCCGTCCCTGATCAAAGGCATCGCCCGTGACGGCGGTGGCTTTGCTCAGTTCATTGGTCCACACGACAAGATGGACAAAGTCGTCCTCCGCATGTTGAAAGGGGCCTTGTCGCCTCATGTCACTGACTATGTCTTCGAGCTCAAATATGCCGACGACGACGCCGGCTCGGAGGAAGACTTTGAGATGATTGAGCTGCAGAACCAAACTGTCACCCTGGGCTTGAAGTCGGAGAACTCCATTCCTCTGATTGATCTCAATGCTATTGAAGCTCCACCAACCACCCCAGAGGGGCGTTACGATCACTTGCCATCGGTCTCCATGCCCGCTATCATCCGGACACCTCACATTATGCCAGCGTTGTACCCATACAATCCCATCACTGTCTATCTGTTGCTCTCTCCCGAAGCATCTGACAAGACCCTGAAGTCTGTTGTGCTCCGCGGCACCACCGTCCATGGCCCTGTTGTCATGGAACTACCTGTCCAAGACATCGGTGTGGGTAAAACAATCCATCAATTGGCTGCAAAGAAGGCCATTGTCGAGCTGGAAGACGAGTTCGGATGGCTCACCGACGCAAAGACACCAGATGGCCAGCTGTTGAAGACGGTTTACAAGAACGACTTCTCTCTCATCGTCGAACGTGAAGCCGTTCGCTTGGGAGTCATGTACCAAGTTGGTAGCCAGTCCTCCTCCTTTGTGGCAGTCGATGCTACGGGTGAGCCACATCCAAATACTGGAGACGCCTCGACCGCGTCTGCATCGACCGCTTCTGCATCGACCAGCAGCCTCACCGTCCCCACGATCTTGGTGACTGCACCCAACAGCAACGTCTCATTGTATGCGGCCAAAGAACCTTGCCTGCCATCGCCACCTCTCTCCAGTTTCAATCCAGCAGCTCCACCTCTCCGACGAAGCGATACGGTCACTGCCTTCACTCCTGCCTACAATCCTCGTCGTCTGAGCATGTTCGGCCTCAGTACGCCCGACCACACCCGTGACAACCGTGGAAGCGTGTACGGAGCTATCGGTACCCCGGTCCCTGCCAATGCTCCTCGCCGTGCAAGTTTGTTTGGAAGCGTCATTCCACCACCTCGAAGTGCAGTCCAGCCCCGTGGTCCTCATCCCGGCTGGCTTTCCTTGGAAGATGCCGGGAAAATGTACCAAGTCATCGTCTTGGTTGAGTACAATGGGGCATGGCATCATTCTCAAGACCTTGTCGCCCTCCTGGGGTTGACTGAGAGTCGCTACCGAGGTCTCCAGTTGTATGGTATGGATCAAGATGGTATTCGCGCCACGGCGTTGTCGGTTGCCTGGTTGAAGACCAAGGTGCCAGGAGAGGAGGAAGTTTGGGAGTTGGTGGTTGAGAAAGCAATGCTGTGGTTGACAGCGGTGATGCGGACCAAACAAGAGGCGCAGAAGGCTGTCGAGTTGGCCAAAGCCGCACTCTGAACACCACAACCTCTCGTCACGTCGACACCTAATCATCACAACCTCCCTTCGCACCAACACCTACAAAAGTACGTTGTCAAAGTATTATTATGAGAGCATGGCATACGGGACGGACAACAGGAGAAGTACAGAAAAGCACTGGTTCCTATGACAAGGGGTTATTGATATTTGATAGCAAGCATTCTTAGTCGTCTCTTAGGCTGACAGTGCTGTCGCACAACACTCACTGCTGTACGCAATACAACATTACTGCATTACTGCATTACTGCATTACTGTATCTCTGCTGTTTCTTCTTCTTCTCACTCTTCTTCTCACTCTTCTTCTCACTCTACTTCGTATTCTGCTTATTGCTCTACTTATTGTTCCGCTTCCTCTGCTTCTTCGTGTTCTGCTTGTGACCATCACCAAGACCCTTGAAGGTCTCCGTTCTCTGCCTTTGGTCTTCAGACATTACTCACATCTCCCCTTCCGCCCTCGAGATCTTCAACACTCACCACCCCTGTCATCCGGAGACAGCTCGAGACCCTCTCAGAGGCCTTGTCCATCCTCAGACTTTACCAACGGAAACGCTTTCTATCTGCCTCATCAGTCCTGAACTTGGTACATATATTTACCCGTTTGTCTTTGGCCATCGAGATATCACCCAAGACAAAGACTCTCTGTCTGTTCGATCCTCGAGATCTGCCCCCCTTCGATCTTTGGCTCTAACGAAGGTGAAGGTCCTCTCTGCTTGGTCCCCAGATATCTCGACAGCTCTGCCCTCCTCGGTATCAGGCTCGTCGTGGTAGGGGCCCTTCACCAGTTCAATCCTCGAGATCGGAAGTTCCTCTTTCGATCTTTGGCATCGACGAAGAAATGGCTTCTTCCTCCTGAATCCCGAGACGTCTCGACAGCTCTACCCTCCTGGTCCTCGGACTCGTTATAGTAGGGGCTCTACCTGTTCAATCCTCAGCGCCCTTGAGTACATATATCTGGCCTTTTGTCTCGAACCATCAAGATATCGCCAAGACGAAGGCTCTCTGTGTTCGTTCCTCGAGATCTTCCCCCTTGGATCCTCGACACTAACGAAGAAAAGGTCTCTCAATCCTTGATCCCGGGATAGATATCTCGACGATACTTCCCTCCTGGTCCTCAGGCCAATCGGGGTAAGGGCTCTCTACGTGTTCAATCCTCGAGATCTTCAATACTCCCCTTCTCTTCCCCTTTGGAACTTTAGCACTAACGAAGAACATGGTACTTCCTCCTCGATCCGGAGATCGATATCTCGACGACTTTCCACCTCTTCGATCCTCAAGATCTTCAACACTGCCCATCCCTTCGACCTTGGATCATCGACACCAACGAAGAAAAGGGTTCTCCATCCTTGATCCCGAGATCGATACCTCGACGGCTCTCCCTTCCCGAACCTCGGGTTCGTCGTAGGGGCTCCCTACCTCTTCTCTATATATATCAACCCTCAAGATCTCGGTCGGTATTCTCATCTCCTTGTCCGCTTCATGTCGTCATATCACGTGATGCCAAGACCCTCACCTCCTCTTTAATTCAGCCGCACCAACAAGTCGACGCAGTTCTCAACTCTCCCATCCTCAACGACACTACACTACACTGCACCACATCGCTGACCGATCAGGCTACGGGACAGAAAGCAGAGCGTGCATTCACGTCCAGGGCAAGTGGGATCTTCATTCCAGGCTGCGCTGCCGTTGTACTGACAGAAAAAGGATCCTCATACCGAACCAGTCGTCCACCGCTGCCTCCGAGATTCCCGGCCGAGACTCGAATCAAAATGTCGGATAACGTTAAGAATCAGGTGGGTCGGCACTCTATGGATTCACATTCCAGTCCCGTGGACATGATCTGACTGGTTGAAAACGCAGGACCAGGTCCGCCTGCCCCCCCTCGGCCAGGTGCTCGCGGGGGGCGGTCCCATTGGGGCCTCCGAGATCAAGAGTGACGATGGCGAGGGTTACAATGTCGAGGGTGACGACGGCGAGAGTGACGACGGCGGGGATGGACATGAGACAGCGGCAGAGGAGACCCGGAAAATTCGTCAACTACGGGAGACACTTGATGAACAGAACAAGTTGATCAAACAGCAGAAGCGCATCATTGCACAGGTGGAGGCTCACACGGACAGGATCAATCTAGAAAATGCCTGGAAGGATCACGTACGGTCCCGCACGAGCGAGTTGCCGGTTCAACCCATCAGAGACCGGTGCCAGTTGTGGCAGTATGACCACGAAGACGACGTGTTGAGATACGACAGAGAGGTTGCGCGGAACTTGCCCATGAGCGTGAGGAGGCATGAACTGGCCGACCTGGAGATCGTCACCAACTATAACAAGAGGTTGATTGCGAAACTCGAGACCTCAATCGATACCGCCGGGCGAAACAGGGAAACCGCCCTCTCGGTATTGAGAAGCCTCCGCCGATGGGAGGACGTTCACCGGGCCACTGTGGACGAGATGACGATGGAAGTGGACCAGAGTCTTGCAAAGGTCAGACGAGCGCGAGAGCGGCTGGACGAGAGAGAGACACTGAGAGCCACGAAGAGGCGCCGCGTGGATGAGGATTCCTACGAGCATTGAACCGGCGGTAGTCGGGTGACCCGGGTGGGTGAGTGTCATTGTGACGACCCTCTGTGGCTAGTGGATGATGGATGATGGATGATGGATTTTGGATGCTGGATTTTGGATGCTGGATTTTGGATGCTGGATTTTGGATGCTGGATTTTGGATTTCGGATTATGGATTTCGGATTATGGATTTCGGATGGATGGATTTCGGATTATGGATTTTGGATGGATGGATGGACGGGTCAGGGTTAGTTAGATGCCACCGGCCAGCGGCCGTTACGAATGCAACGAATTTTGATCGATTACTTCCGTTGGTCTCTACTGTATATGTATGTGTGTGTGTGTGTGTGTGTGTGTGTGTGTGTGTGTGTGTGTCCCCCCGAAGAAAAGCCACTGATTGAAATACTCCTGCGGCAGGGCAGGACAGTCCCCCTCGCCTCGCCTCGCCTCGCCACGTCTTTTTCTTTCTTCGGGCTGGAAATCACGTCTTTCCGTGGTACCCTGGCACTTACAACCCTGGTGTAAATAAAGATATCTCTCTCTCTCTCTCTCTCTCTCTCTCTCTCTCTCTCTCTCTCTCTCTGTGTGTGTGTATGTGTGTGTATGTGTGGACTTGGTTCCGACCTTCCAAGGGACTGAGAGGGAAGGGCGTTGACGGTATTGAGGGTATAGACGGCATCGAGGGCGCCGAGGGCACCGAGGGCAAATCGAAAGACCTGTAAAGGACTCTGACAAAGACGAGTGAATGGATGGATGGGGGTTGCGTGGGAAGATCTTGACTCAATGGATGATAGAGAAAGGCGAAACAAACAAGTCGGTCGTGATTAACAGGCCCGTGTTGGCTGGCTGGAATAAAGAAACATCTATGAGAAGATCGAAGATTGAAGAGAAATTAATGCGTAAACGGGCACAGACAGACACACACACACAACTTGCATCCATCAGCCCAGAGCCAATGACCCGTCCAACTCCAACCAATGCCGAGTAAGTCCGTGTGCAAATCGTGAACCCAAAGAGGAGAGAGTGTGTCTGTGTCCGTCAGCCACTGGTCCGTGCAAAGAATGAATGCCACGGCATGGCTCACCGGCCCCAGAGTCGGCAGTGACACAGGCGTAATACCAACCCAGCCTGGCTGCGCAAAACTCCTCAGCCCTGCTTCTGGCCCGTCGTTGTCTTCGTCATCTCCTTGACCTCCTCGAACCTGCCCTTGACCTCCTCGAACCTGCCCTTGACCTCCTCGAACCTGCCCTTGACCTCCTCGAACCTGCCCTTGACCTCCTCGAACCCGCCCTTGAACATTTGTCTGAACTGATCTAACTCATCCTTCGTTACCCAAGTTTGCCCCTGTTCGACAGCCGGTCCTCTCTTTTGTCTCTTTCTGGCTGGACCATCGAACTTTGGTGTAGTGTTTGCCTTTGACGCGTTCGGAGGGTTCGACGGGTTCGACGGGTTCGACGGGTTCGACGGGTTCGACAGGTTCGACGGATACGCAGGCTGTGACTCTTCAGGCTGATCCAGGTCGTCACTGATATCAGATGCAATCGGCACCGTTTCAATAGCCTTCATCTTTCCAAGAACGTCTGTGATCCTTTCAAGATGCTTTGGATAGAAATCGTCGTATATCTTTCGTACAAAGTTATACGTCAGCTTCCGGGGGTCGTTCAAGGCACTTTGCTCCAGGGATAGACCGAAGACGGAATAGCAATAGATCTTAGTATCCGTTCCTTTGACGACAGGAAAGTGTCCGCATATCATGACGTTATCGTATGTGTGAGAAACCGAGAAGACCAGGGTCTTGCCGCTGAGCTTTTCAGCCTCGTCGTTCCCCAAGACCCGGCGGTACAGCTGAACGATAGCGCTGACGGCCATGGCGCTGGCTTTTGTGCCCTGCCGTCGAGCGCGGGCCAATGCTCTTTCGTTTCCCTTCTTGACCTCGCAGATGAGAAATGGAAAGTAGATGACGTCCGTAAACCGCGTTGGTGTCTCCCAGGAGGTGAGGAACTGTAACTTCTCAATCTCTGCGGCAGTGAAGGCGGTTTCTGCCAGACCGATGGCCAGATGCGGTCTCGGTTTTGGACCTGGGATTGGGTCAGATATTCCCCAATCGGCGTTTATCTCTTCTGCTATGCCTCGCAAACTCTCGTCACCATTGAGAAAGAGGGCCTCTGGCGAAGGCACCAGGAAGGGGGTGACATCCCGGACGACGCGACTCTCGTTGCGGGTCCGTAAATGGTACATCATGTGGTAGAATTTGTCGACTGCGATAGGCGTATTCACCGGGTCAGGGTAATCGGCCTTCAACATCATCTTGCATAGATCGATACTCTCCTGATGCAAGAACGGTATACCATCGCTGAGATTGACAAAAACCCCTTTTTCCTCAAGAAGTCGTTCAAACCCACGGCTGTCCGCCCTTGAAGCTTTGGCATGGCTTGTTGCCTGCTTTCTCTTTTCGGATGCCCGAGAAGCTGGAGCCATGGTCGGGAAGTTCTTCGGCCACACTCCGGTCCTGGCCCAGTGTGCAATTGCGTCGCAGTCGTCTTGGTCTTCGCCGTCGCAGGAGGGTGGTGAAGGGGACGTTGTCATAGCTTCCGCTACAGTATTCCCTTCTTTTCGCTGGCCACTGCCTTTCGGGGATGCCTCGTCTTGGATCGGAGTAGGTTCGCAATCGAATGTCTCAGGATCTTGACCTTGTCGGTCCAACTGCGTCTGCGTTAGTTGAGAAGGTCAACATCTTGTGTCCCCGGACGTACCTGTTTTCCAGAAGAATTGCCCGTCAAGGGAATGGACGACGACATTTCCCTCCTTGAATTGACACTTGCACTGTGGCCTTTGGGATTCTGGCCTTTCTTCTGCAGCCGTGCGCTTCGGCGGAGAGGAGGAGGAGGAGTGGGAGTGTCAGGACGGAAAGGAGAACTATGAGGAGCCATGAGTAATAAGTGTATTTATTCTTCAGATCAGGAGTCGCGGTGAATATTAAAGCTTGGCGTGAGCGGCTTTTTGAATGGTAAATGTTTGGAACTTCACATTCCAGCCTGGCCGGTCTCCACAGGAACGACGGGCTCATCACTGGATTTCGGGTTATAGACTTTAGATTATGGATGGACGGATGGACGGATGGGGGTTGCGTAGGAAGACGCTGATTCAAGAGAAAGGTGAAATAAACTGTAGGTAGGTGAATAACTTGATTGACTACAAGGAAATCTATCTAACGCGCCTTTGTTGTGTGCCGTAGGGTAAATTATTCGGCTAACCTCCCGTATCGGGTTAGGACAACATGAATAAGTCGGTCGTGACAATAGAGTCGGCAGCGACACAGGCGTAATACCAACAAAGCCTAGCTGCGCCCTACTTCCGGCTCTCCATGAGTTGCTCCCACTACTCATTCATTTGCTCCTCTCTATTATGGAAGGCGTCCTAGTTCTCCTGCATGGCGTCCTGGATCTTCTGTAAGGCTTCCGTGGACTGCTGCACCAGGGGATTTTGAAGGTTACTCCTCGTCGACAGTCGATGCTCTCTTTTGTCTCCTCCGGGGTGGTATATCACGCTTCTTGAAGGTCGTGATAGCCTTTTCAGGTGTTTCAGTCTCCTCAGTCCCTCCGACCGCCGGCTTCGGGTTGAGACTCATCAGGGACGCAGTCGACGGCGGTGCAGGGTTCCCCATCTTTCGTAGCGCGTCTTGGATTCTTTTCAGATGCTTTGGATAGAAATGGTCATACAATTTTATGACGAAATCGTAACATTCTTTTCCGTTCCGGAAATGGTCGCCATCATACCCTAGTCCCACTTGCATGACAAGGTGGCGATGAAACGTAGTCTTGGATTCTTCGATGAGAGCAAAGTGTCCGTAGATTTTGAAACTGTCGAATGTATGGGAAACTGAGAAGACCAGGATCTCTTTGCTAAGCTTCGAAGCTTCTTTGATTCCCAAGCGTTGGTAGAGCTGAATGATGGCGTTAACGGCAATACTGCAACTTCTCAGGCACTGACGCTCAGATTGAACAATCGGTGTTTCATTGCCCTTGGCTCCACAGACGAGAAATGGAAAGTATACACGCTGTGTAAAGATTGTCGGTGTCAAACGGGAGGCATGCGTATGCAACTTCGCGGTCTCTGTACTGGTGAAAGCCGAGGGGCGGATTCCGACGGTAATATCTGGTCGAGGAGTTGGACCTACAAGTGGTTGACAGTTGGACCAATCAGTAGCTATATCCTCTCCTATGTGTTCGTACTTTTCAATACCACTGAGAAAGAGGTGGCCTGGCGAAGGCACTAGGAAGGGGGTGACGTCCCGGAATATGCCAAATTCGGTGCTTTTAGCTAGGCGCGCGAAGATGTTTGGGAGCTTGTCGATTGGGAGCAGTGTGAACGTCTTTTTGTCCTCTAGAGGCTGCTTCATCGTTTGGATCAGTACTTTGCTGGCTGGAGAGGCGTGTGGGGGACCATTGACTGGGTACATATAAATCCCCTGTCGTTCCATTTCCGCATCAAACTGTAAGGTGTCTGCCGTTGGAACTGTGCCATCTTTGGTCCTCTGAGAATAGCTTGGTGTATTCTTTCGCTTTTGGGATTTCTGGGTAGCTGGGGCCATGGTCGGAAAGTTCTTCGGCCACTCTCCGGTCTTGGCCCAATGTCTAATTGCGCTAACTTCGTCTCCGTCTTCGTCTCCGTCTCCGTCTCCGTCTTCGCCGTCGCCGTCGCAGGCTAGTGGTGAAGGCTCTCCGTCCGCACGAAGAGTCTTGGTCGCTTCAGCTACGCCCTCGGAACGTTGTTGCTCTATTGGATCCTCTGTGGGAGTTGTCACCGCTTCCGGTACGGTCTTCCCTTTTTTCTTTGTCTGGGATCTTCGCTTTGAGCCGTAGTCTCGTTGAGGGTCCTGACCCGTTGTCTTCTTTCGCTGGCCACTGCCTTTCGGGCGTACCTGATCTGCGTTAGTTGTCAAGGTCAACATCTTGTGTATCCCCGTACTTGCCTGTTTTCCAGGAGATTTGCTAGTCAAGTGTGCGGATGATGGCTGTTTCTTCCTTGTATCATCATTTCCACTGCTGGCTTTAGGAATCTGGCCTTTCTTCTGCAGCCGTGCGCTTCTGCGAGAATTTTGAGGAGCGGGAACAGCGGGAGCAGGGGGAGGAGAGGCACGAATCGGCGACGGAGGAGTGAGGGTGTGAGGACGGCGAGGAGAACGATCGCCAGGGGAACGACCGCGAGGAGAACGATCGCGAAGAGAACGAGGAGGAGCCATGTTTGCTAAGTGTGTTTGCTCTTCAAATCAGGAGTTGCGGTTAATATTGAAGTTTGGTGTGTGATATGCAGGTTGCCGTGTCCAAGACAACCCAATTTCCTCACTTCTTTGTCCAGCTCTCTTTTAGCTGCGGCGCCCGTCAAAGCCACCAAAGAGAAATCGATGATTCTGCGACCAACATCCTGTCTAGGTGAGACCTTGATTTTAAATACTGAATGTTTGGTACTTCACATTCCAGCCTGGCCGGTCGTCACAGGAACGACGGGCTAATCACTAACCTGAGCTACGCCTCCGTTCCGTGAATTATATCAGACTTCGGCTTTGGTGACACCATTGTCAATCAAATTCACTGATCATTGTTGCAATTGTAGGGTAGGTCGATGACTGTGCTGTTAATTTGGTCAGAGAAACATGACGTGGAACTGCACGGCCCTGGTCACACTAAAGTACGTCACATTCCTTGTCAGGGAGTCCTTGGGGAACATGTCTCGGGGCTCGCAGACAAGATACCGTATCAGGCTAGGCTGACGAAGTTGCCAGAGGCGACAACCCAGTCTCCACGGTTCAGAATGTCGACGTCGACACTCCCTCCGTCTCACCTCAAGGTCGTGCGTGATAATGCTACTTCCTGCGTTATTTATAGTATCGCCGTATCAATAGAGGGTAGGGCGAGACTAGGGATGACGCACACCTGTCGCCGACACCATTGGCTTATCTCTTTCCCCTTTCGTTGCAGTCGTCATCCCCCATGCTCACTGGGCGTGCATCGTTGTCGGCATCCTCTTATCAGATTCAACAGAATTGGCGACTATCAGTTGTACGTCATTCAGCAGCACCGTGGTGAATGGGCGGCCACCAGTGGACCAAGGGGGTATGTATGCGTGGTAGTGATCTCAATCGGAGTAGGAGGAGGTGTAGTGGTAAGTGTCTTGTACTGGGAGCTGCGCGAGACCAGACGAGGACGGTGCTAGGCAAGATTATCAGCGACTGTCCGACATTCCAGTGACCGAGCTGCGGTGGCGATCAGTGCTTGCAACGTAGCAGTCGTTCAACACATCTGACGTGAATCACTTGCTGACAAGGCGTACATGGAAATCTCATTCATGTCTTTGTAGTCGCACTTGGAATTGATCCGCCAAAGTCTTGCAAGCATTCGTTGTCCGCCGAACTTGACTGCGTTGGTCTTGACGCCTTGTATCATGTAGAGCCCTCCTGTTTTCCTGTACGAGATTCTTGCTCTTTGGGGGGTCTGACTCTTCGGAGTCGGTATCTGACCCATGACCAACATGCGGTTCTGCAGAATGTTGAGTCAACATCGTCGTCGTGATCTGACTATCGTGTCGTCTGGTGACATGAGCATCGAGCATATCATCCGGCAGTCACCAGAGAAGATGATTGAGGGGGAAAGGATCGAGGGTGAAGAACGAGGTCCAAGAGGTTTTTGGTAAAGATGGGACCAGTGGCGGTGATATGGCCACTGGAGGGCGTCGATGACAAACGATGGGATGATGTCAAGTCCCAGATGACCAAATGAAGTACTTACATGAATAGGCATTGCCTGTCTCTTGTTCTGGGCGGATACCTCGGAGAATAGTTCCACCGGTGCTGAAATTCACCGAGAGTCTTGGCATGTGAGCGAATCACCGTATCACCGAATCACCGGACCACTCCGGGCATTAATGGCCGAGGCGAAATGTGAAGGTCTTGGCAATTCACAACAGCCAACCAACAACTGCCTTGGCTCGCACAGGGTGTTTATTTTGGACGTATCGACAAACCTCTCCTCCTAATCCATCATTTCCATTCAACCCACCCGGGTTTGGAGAGTCCTTGTCTGCACTACGTCACCCACCAGTTCTATTCTACAGACAAAGCCAACAAGGCTTCTTCTTCACCCACGCACTCCTCCCCGACATCACCTACCGGTCTTTGATCTACCGACAGAATCCAACAAGCCCTCTTCCACACCGACGCGCCCCTGCCCAACACCACCGACAGGTTCTGATCTGCAAACAAAGCAGACACAACCGTGATGGCTACTCCTCCCGATCCACGCAGAAGCCAACGTCTCCAGCAGCTTGGCGAGAAGCGCAAGGCTAGCAGTCCGATGGCCGCTACGCCGAAGAAAACGAAGGCGGTGACAAAGCCTGCAGAGGAGACAAGTGATGATCCAGTTGCACATTGGGCGGACACAGGGTGGTGGCCAAAGGACTTTTCCACCTCGACGTCGGAGCGTCCGTCAAGTCATTCCTCAGCAACTGAGGAGCGACACAGTCTAATGTCACGGTACTCCACGTATGAAACAAAACTCGAGCAGAAAGGTATCATCTACGACGACAATTACAAGGACGACAATTACAAGTTGATATCCCAGGCTAGCAAGGGACTCATCAATGAGATGTTCGAGGCTCACTATGGCGACGACCCGCAGTTACTACCACGCTATGATGACGACCCGCAGTTACTACCATGCCCTCGCGAGTTCTTCGAGCCCCTATGGGGTCGGTTATCGAGGTCGTGTAACTGGCCTCGTCTATTCCGATATCTTACCCCTTTCGTTGTGCCTTCGGCAGAGCTCCTCTTTGTTGTCGGCGGTCAGCAACACCTAGAGCATGTCGCGGAAGAAATATCTACTCGGTGGCAGAGAAACATGCTTATAGGAGGCCGAATTCCTCGACCAACTATGGCCATCGGCCTCAAGAAATCCGCCTTTACTACAGCAGAGGTTCACAAGTTAAAATCCCTTAGCTCCAGCGAGATGCAGACACGCTTCACGCGCAGGATGTACTTTCCATTTCTCATCTGTGAAGTCGTCGGGTATGGCCAACCCTCGTCTCAGGCTGAGCGGCGGTGTATGAAGAGCAGCAGCATGGCCGTTGATGCCATCATCCAGCTACACCGTCGGGTACTAGGAGATGACGAAGCATCGAGACTGAGCGGCGAGGTCCTAGTCTTCTCGGTTGTTCACGAATACGGAGGCATCACGATGTGCGGGCATTTTGCTATCATTGAAGGAGCCAAAACTACATTCCATCGCTGTAGTGCCAGCCGCCTTCTGGGTCTGATGGGCTTCCACGATGATTTCAACACTGGAAAGGAGTGTTATGATTTTATTAGAAAGCTGTATGACGATTTCCTTCCTGCGCATCTGAAGAGAATCACAGACGTTCTGGCAAAGATGAACGACCCTCGAGAAGCGTCGTCGGTTATATCACCTTGGAGAAGCGAGCTGGATCCGTCAGAAAGGTCGAGATCACCTTCGAGAAGCGACCAGGATCAGCTAGAATGGTTGGGATCACCTTCGAGACGCGACCAGGATCCATCACAAGGGTCGATATTACCTTGGAGAAGCGAGCTGGATCCGTCAGAAGTGTCGAGATCACCATCGAGAAGCGACCAGGATCAGCTAGAATGGTTGAGATCGACTTCGAGACGCGACCAGGATCCGTCAGAAGGGTCGAGATCACCTACGAGAAGCGAACTGGATCGGATAGAATGGTTGAGATAACCTTCGAGAAGCGAACAGGATCTGTCAGAAGGATCGATGTATACGGAGTCGTCGTCTACAGACGCTGTAACGCCTGCCTTGTCCCTCAAAAGCAATTCTAAAGGCGTCAATGATAAACAAGCTCTTGGTGAACAGATATCTACTGGAGAAGCCTGACGAAAGATTTCCGTGACACTCTCCGAGCTCTTTCTCGACACTGAACCGCCCCGAAAGGGCCGCCCCCGGGGTAAAGACTGATGCCTCCTCCCCCTCAACGTCCTGACAAAAGCTGAAGACCGCAACTACGAGCATTGTTTCCTTGTGTCTTTTCTTTCAGTATTCTTCCTTAATCTGGTTGAGTTTCTGTTTTGCCTCGTGGCTCGTGGCGTCTCGCTTGCGCGTCCTGCCCTTGTTTTGTCTCTTGATGCTTGTTGGACTCATTTGCTGTCGTCTTATTCGTGCTCCTTCCGTATCTCTGGCCTTTATTGCCTTTCAGCGTTCCGGACCCTCAGTCTTGATCTTGAGTCTTCTCTCTCTCTCTCTCACACACACACATTCGTTGTCGATAGGCCTCACCAGTGTCTGGGTCGCTCTTCCTCTTCCGTCATAGGTCGCGGCTTGATTTGTTTTGCTTGTCTCCCTCCAGGTAAGCCAGTTACTGAAAAGCAAAGCAGCACATCATCGACCGTAGAGTGGCATAGTTCCAGCGGCTCACCGAGGGCAGGATCAGGAGGAAGGAGATCATCCGTTCAAGGGCGGCTTGGACCAGGCCGAGAACGCCCCTAGGGATTTGTGCTTTATGGCCTGCCCACCCCTGCGGGAGCGGCGTCTTGAGTTTGACGAGTTGGTTCCGCAAAGCGCACTGCCGGCTTCCTGTTGCGACCATGGGAGCCCAGATTCTAGGAGAGTAGCCGCAGTACAGAGGAGGATTGAAGACTGGCAAATGTGGCCCTGCAGTCTCTGAACCCAACCACCAACCATAAAGAACATGTGCACTTGGCTCGGAGGTCCAGGTCCAGGTCCATCCGCTGGGTGCCTGAGATGCTTTACTACCGATTGGAAGAGGTATTCCGCAGCATTGATTGTGTTGACCAGTCAGATACAACAAAACGCGTTTCCAAGCCCCTCACCCCGTTGGGGCAGACAGGGATACATTCCACCTCGCCCTCTCTGACCACAAACACCCCCTGATCAAATCATCAAACTCGGCCCCCCGAAAGAATCTGCCGCCCCCTGTCGCACTGTCATTCGCCGGGCAGCTCGCCACCGACGCGTCCAACTAACCAGCCAGTCGCCCTCGAGCACATGTCGCACATCGACTGGTTCGGCAACCAATGCACATTGCGCCATTTAGGCAGGTGCGTGAACCAGCGCTCCTGCTCCGCCCCGTTGGCTTCAATAAAAGCTCCTGGTCCCCTCTCTTTTCTTTTCTTTCCTTTCCTTTCCTTTCCTTTCCTTTCCCTTTCCATCTTTTCAATCATAGCTACTCTTCCACTCTCCCCGGAGCAATCAAATTTCACTCGGCCTTGTGCACCCACCCACCCCGTCAGCTTCTGAAATAAATCCTCTTTTCTTTTTGCCTAACACAATCCTCGTACCATAGATCGATATGGCCACCCACGACGACGTATCTCAGACGCTGGATTCCCTGAAAATCGTGGCTCTTTACAGAGTCCGTGGGGGCACAGCGCAGGACCGGAGTCGCAAGATGACGGAGCTGTCCGGCGCGCTGTACATGTTTAGAACCAGAGCAGAAGGCATCGAGTCCGCCATCTTGCTGTTCGAAGATCATGACGCCGTGACCACGATCGACTGGAGCGAGATCTGTAGGATCACCGAGCTTGGCCACGCCGTGGGCCACCGGGACGCTCAAATCATCACTCTCCCCGACCCACTCGACACCAACTACACAACCTACGTAGTCAGCGAGGACCAGCTTGTCATCAACCTGCTTCCCCCCTTCGTCGAAAGAGGACGGGGGATGTCGATCGATGAGAAAGGCCGAAAGTCACTTCAGTGGATTGTCGAGAGCCATGCGCGACGCACGTGCGTCGTGAACTGGCCTGCCGCGGGAACGTTGATGCAACCTGCCTCCCGTACCTGGGCGATACGGTCAAGGAGCTCAAGCCGTGCGGCCTGCCCAAGTTCCTCACAGAAACCGTGCCGTGGATGGGAACATGCAACAACCGCCAGCACTGGATACACGAGTTTGTGCCAAAGCTGTGCAATCTGGAGACGCTGACTCTTTCCGGGTGTGGCTATGATTCTCAGTGTCTGTCGCGTCTCAGAGGCTGGACGGGTCAGTTGGACATTGAAGATGACAAGGGAGAGTCAGAGGAGTGCCGCGAGAGTAATGAAATAGATAAATGAGGAGGGGGGGAGAAAGAGAGAAGGTTGACGAGAAAAGAGGAATACGCCCGCCAATCCGCATGTGCCTGTCAATTTGGTTACCCGGCAGAGTTCCATCCTATCCGGTGGTACTCCTCCCCCAGGTCATTCGTCAAGCCTTCTAGGCGTAGTAGGACGGTCCCGTCATTTCCTGCATTTCGAGCACGAGTTGTTCCGGTAAACGCTGCGGCGAACATTAGCACCTCAATCCAGCTCAAGTCTGAAGGACGAAATATCGACTCACCTTCGTCACCATTTCCCATTGTGTCCGCTTGGCCTCCTTGAAATCCCGTACCGTGGTACTGGCGACATTGGTCGAGAGGCTGCTGAACCGCTGGGCCTCCTGAACGAGACTCGTCATCGCCTTCTCCATCCATGCCGGCGTTTCGATTAGCTGGGGGTATGCCGAGACCGTGGCGCTCAACCTCCAGACTGCGGCCAAACGCAAACCGGGTTTGATTGCTGTGGTTTTCAGAGTCTCGATGCTATTGTCGACGAGGTCTGTAATGATGGGTTCCGTCACGCTGAGCTGACTGCGAGAGAGCAGGTGCTTCAGGGTTTCTGCGGCTTGGGTATGGATCTGTGAATCCGAATCTTGGATCTTATCGCTCACGGCCTGGAGAGCGCCCCTCTGTTCGTCCGGCGTGCTGGTGAATAGTCGCCGGAGGTACAGCTCGCCCATCATGCTCATGGCGGCTTTGCGGTGGGTGATCGGCTCGCATTGTCCAGCCTTTTTCACAAGAGCTTTCCAGAAAGCCGTGGGCTCGTCCCCGCGAAACGGGAGACGGCACAGCTTCTTCAGCGCCGAGGTTGCGCGCACTCCCAGCCCCGTCTTTTCCGGGAGTTTTGCATCCAGCATGAGAAAGAGATCCTCGAGGATCAGATCAACCATGTGGACGAACACGCCTGACGCGTTGGTTTGGAACATGCCAACGACGAAAGCTAGCGCCACCGACGCTGCGCTCTGGTATTCGCGATGCGGGATAGGCTCCTGTTGTCGCAGCGCGGCAACCCTCTCGAATATTTTGGTTACCGTATCCCGTATCTCGGCCCTGGGTTCATACGGGCGGACGCCGAAGGGCGACGCGTCTCGGTTTGCAGCGACCATGGTGCGGACGTCGGCCCACGACTCGCAGAATCTCGGGGTATAGATGAGCGCCAACGTTGTGCCGAGTGCGGTAGAGACTTCCGCGTTCGTAATGACATCCTTCGCGCGGAGCAGCATGGATAAGATATGATCGTCTCGGCGGAACCGCCACCCCTGATGACGAAGCACAGCCCTGATCGTATCGAGCTTCGCCTTGTTTTTAGGCGCCGCGTCCCCGACATCCAGCTGGAGGGAACTGACATACCGCACCAACCCTGGATTCCGCCGTGGGTCGTGATCTTTGATGAGACAGTGCAGAAACGAGGCCCACGTCCCCGGGGCCAGGGACATCTTGTGCTCCAGGATGTCGATCAACAAGGGCTCCACCGTCTTCAATACGCGGCTCCGGAAGGCGCGGGACCTCGGGGACCACAGGAGGCCGAGAAGCAAGGTCGCTGCCGCAATATGGTGGCCAATCTGTGTGCCGTCCTCGAGGACCGTCTTGACGAGATCTCCCACGTCCTCGAGCTCAGCAGACGTCGCCCCAAGTTCCATGAGCTGGAAGACAAGGGTCAGGAGTACACAGTTGGCTATCCAGATCTTGGGCATTTGGCCGTTCTTATCTCCCTCCCAGGGCTCTTCTTCCAGCTTCAACTGAGATAGGAACTTCTGGAACCATTCTTTGGTGAAGAGAGATCCGATACACTCAGCCCTTCGCGCTCTCTCTCGGTCGTCGTCTGGCAATTTCGTGTCTTTGCGCCACGCGTGGAGCTGAGCCGGCCACACGAGCGACCCATAGAAGGTAGGGTCGATAAAGACGCCGTCACCATCATCATCGTCATCGCCGTCGCCGAGCATTGCATACCTGGTCAGGTATCGCTCCGCACACACCATATCCCGGTTTGGGACGACTTGGACTAGGTCGTCTACTCTGCAGCCCTGCGTGCGGATGAAGTCTTCAAGGTCGTGACCAAAGCGTATCCCTTCTAGGAACATGGTCCCTACCTCACTGAGCATATCTATGCACGGGCGACGAAGTTTTGCGTCTGCCGCGACAGCATTGTCTGCGAGAAAGGAGAGGAGCTCGACCGGAGGCGGATCGAAGCTCGGACGGATCAGGGCGCGGGTGGAGAGGATGCAGAGCCACGGGTCCGTCTTGTTTCTCAGCAAGTCGACTCCGAGGTCCTCCATCTTCTGCAGCGCCTCGTCCTTCTCCTTACGCTGGAACTGGTGCGCCCTCAGGACCAAGTCTGAAAAGTCCCCGGCCGGCCGGATGGTTTCCGCGATGCCGTCCCTGGGGAAAACGGTCCGTCCACGGAAGTTGGGGCGACCCAGGGTTTCGATGCCCTGTTTTGCCAGAACAGCAATACGGGCCACTTTGGGCACATCCATGGCGGCTGTTTCTGTTAGAATGCCGAGCAGATCGGGAATTTGGGAGGGACAATGCTGCCGCCACAGCTCGGTCCCCCAGACAAGCGTCTCCACCACGCCTTCGATCCCACGGTGGTTCTCGCTCTTGATTAGATCGCGCACTTTGGCTAGCATCAGAGGAAGAAAGAACTTGGCGGAACCTGCCAGCATCTGGATCGACACGAGAACGAGATCTTGCCCCGCTTGGCGGACATCCTCGTAAGGGGAGCTGCATCCTTCTGTCGCGTCCTCGAGCAACCGCCTCTCGAGATCACCCATGTGGCGGTACTGAGTTCCGAAAGACTGGAGCTCTGCATGGTAGCGTTCCATGAGCATGACACAGATGGCCGGCGGATGCAATGGCGCACGTCCCCTGACATTCAAGCACCTCGCCAAGCGTGCGTAGTTCTTGCGGCACCGGCTTGTGTCCTGATGTATATGGCAATACCCGACGTGGGTAATCAAGGTAATGCCGAGGCTATATACGCCGCGCAAGCAGTCGACGTGCTCTCCCTCGTGGCCGAGGAGGTAGGCGTGGATCTTGCTGGCGAGCAACCCGATTTCGCACCGCCGCTGGTGAACACGGTCATAGAGAGGGTCATGGGGCTCCAGCACGCGATGGAACTCTTGCACATGCGCTGCGACATACGCGGCGTCGTCTTTGGCGTCCTCATCGCAGGGGTTGTCGCAGTTACCGCCGGCAGCTATGTGGCCGGGGTCGAACACGGTCGCCATGGCGCAAATCATGCTGCTTAGGTACCTTACGGCCTGGGCGAGGCTTCGGGCCCAAGACCCACGCTCCTTGGACGAAGAAGGGTAATTTGCCATCAGGGCATGTATTCCTTGTTCAAGCCAGATTGTTTCCGATTCGAACACTTTGAAGACCGCTTGAATCTCGCCGGGTGCGGGCGTGTGCCATGCGACAGCCTTCGTAGCCACCTCACCCTGGCTATCATAAGTGACCGCACACGTGGTCGGATAGGTCTCCGTCAAGCCGGTTATCAAAAGGTTGGTCAGCCTCGCGCAGAGGCCATATGCGGGTGGTCCACAGTTGTCCCTTGCAAAGGTGGTGAGGTTCAGCACCTGCTCGTGGTAGAGAAGAACCTCGGACCCGCTCTCCATGAGACAGCGGCCGAGGACCTCGACGTAATATCTCAGGGTCTCATCCGCAGACAAAATATCGGAGCGGTTGGCTCTCGGCTCGATCCAGCGTTCTTCGATTCTGTCATGGACATGACCGACCAGCATGGGCACAAATATCTGGAGGCCTCTCTTTGGGTTGGCTTGAACAGCATACATGACAACGGCTCCGATCAAGTCCTCGGCTTTGGGAATCGGATCTGATGAGACATGCTTGCTCAGAAGCAACATGGCTTCTTCGAGCATCTCGGGCTGCAGCGACATAAAGCAAGCCTGCGCCGCCCAGATCACATCTACCTCGGCCTCGTGGTATTCTGTTTCAGTGGCGTACTCGGCCTCGAAATCGGAACGAAAGGCGTCGGACGCGAACTTGAACACGCGTTCCAGCAACCGCAAGATGAAATCTTCGACACTGCTAAGGGCGGACCGAAGGATGTCGATCTCCTCCTCGTCGCCGAGCTGTCTGCGGCCGTCCAGGTCGATGACCGAACCCCCGTCGTTCAGGCACTTGATGTCACCCGCGATCCAGGCTTGGGCCACAGCAGGATCCTTGGACATGCCCGGCTTCGCGAATCGGATATGGGGCGGCGGGGGGTCGCAAGCCACAAGCCGAATAAACTTGCAGCTCGCCTTCGTCAGACTCGGGCGGCTGGCGTTGATGCCGGATAGGGCGAGATTCATCAGGTTTGGCAGGTGGCATCGCAGTCCCTTTTCCCGTGCAATCGTGCTGCCGAGCACCCCCAAGAGCCATATACTAAACTCTGCTGCGTCGCCGTCGACAAGGCTGTCATGGCTGGCGTAGATGCGTTGCAGCACGGTTGGGACAATGAGACCTGGCTCGAGATCGGCCAGCGGCTTGACGGCCGTGCAACAGTTTTCACGGGTGGCCCAGGACAGGGAGAAACAGCCCGAGAGAATCGGCCCTCTCAGCAAACGGACAAACTGTTGTTTCAACTCGTCGTTGATTCGCCGTTCCGGCGGGGTAGCTAGCTTCCCGCTCTGCTCCATATTGTATCGCCTGCAAAAGCCGTGGGCGAGGGACCAAAGAAGCTCGGTAATAAAGTCCCTCGGCCCGTATATGGTGGCATTGGGATGGTACAAGACGGTAATGGATGAGATGAGGCTTTCCAGGCTCGACAGCAGTGAATTCTCCTTCTCCAAGCACAACGGTGAGAGGGAGTAAACAATCCAATGAGCAGCATCCTCGGCAGCCCTCATCCGGCGGCTTAGAGGGAGAGACGGGCCGTCGAAAGAATCGGTGGAATACTTGTCGTCGATCATGGACAGTCGAGAGACGGCGGCAAACATCTCGCGGGATTGCATCTCGTCCAAAATGCCATAAGCCCCGAAGGGGACATGTTTGCATTCCAAGTGACTTCCGGTGAGTTGACACAAGAGGTCGAAAAGAACCGCGGTGGCGGCTTGCGTCCGGAACAGCTTGGCAAAGAGAAACATGTACGTCGGGAAAAGACTGGATGGCTGGCAGTCCGAGGACGCTTCCGGGGCAGGCTCCGTCGAAGACATCAACGCCATCATCCTGAATGTCCTAGCTGCGGACTGAGAATCACCCGTGTCGAAGTAGGGCAGAACTTCCTCGGCTACAGCCAGCCTAGCCCCTGGATCGAAGAACCATCGCGCTACACTGGCGAGGCCGTCATAGTCGATGGGATTCAAGATGGTGTTGGAGGGAAAAAGATGATCATGCTTCAGTCGTTCGAAAAGCGCCCGCCAATCGAGGGTGAGATCTTTTCCTGGGACGAGACAGACCTCGCCCTCGACGGTGCTGTCACCGCACAGCGCGGGTTAGCCATGTTGACAAAGAACTCGAAACTCCTGAAAGCTGAACATACCTGACAAGGCTAGCAACTATGTTGGAAAACGTTTGCGCCGGGGGGCCAAGCATACCGGGCGTCAAGGCCAAGTCGTAGTATATCTTGACCAACGCTGCACGCACTTTTCGCGGCACATTGTGTTCCAGAGTTATCCAGGTCTCCAGGGCTTTGGTCCACCTTACCGCATGCCCATAATTTTCTCTCGTGATGGATAAGTAGAGCCCTTCTAGAATGCTCTTGAGCCCAGCTGGTCGGTTCGTTTCTCCTTTGGTCCGGTAACAGAGGTTCCCGACAAAGTCATACGTGGGCTGCACGTCTCCGTCGGGGTCATTCGCCGCAGCGGTGAGAAGCTCCTCGAGAGGACTTGCCATTGCTCCTCTTTGTCGTGCTCAGAAGTGTGTAGGGGGCCTTTGGAAGAAAACTTCGTAGACACCGCCGGAGAGACCAACGATTTAAAGAAAGGCGGCGCAGGCAGTCGGGTCGCCATGGCCTTGTTGGGGCGCGTTACCAGAATGGGGCGCCATGGCAGCTGCGGTACATCACCACCAGGGTGCTTCGCGCACTGCTAGGGTAACACCGGAAGGATTGCTGTTGGGCACCAGTTCCGACAATGTCGGTGAGGGTGCGTGCTACTTGGACAAGGCTGTAGAAAGGGCGGCGACAAAAGCGGTGAAGGACCCGTTACGTTTTGGAGAGCCGGGTCGCTGTTTGGTGTCCTTGTTCGTGCATGGGCTGTATCGGTGCGTGTAGGGGTTGCCCGGGCAGGGGGCCATGTAGCCTGGGCAGGCGTTTAGGGGGGTATAGGATATTCTTGGGTATTTTCCTTATTATGTTGGCAGTAGGGGTGTGTGAGGGAGAGATGTTGTGTCTCTGGCTGGCTCGGCTGGCATTGCTAGGTTGGACCCCTGCATTTTCAGGCAGCCACGTCTTTGACCCCTTTCGCAAAGGACCAGGCTCGAAGGACTGGTCACCGTTCCATTCGATTCGGGAAAGCAATCAACATGCCAACGGGTTCTCATTTTCTAGTTTCGTCTTTCCATGATTTTCCTAAGCTGCGCTTCTCTGCAACATACGGTGTATCGAAAGACGATGGGTCAGGTAGCATGGCGGCTCAGGGGCACCATGGTGCATAGTACATGGCGTACCAAGGGGGTTCGGGTGGCTGGCTGTTTGGGGCGCTGTGTCTTGTAAGCTGTGGTGTAACGTGTCTAGTCAAAAGGAAGAGTTGACAGATTGGAGAGCCACTTGACGGGGCCGCAGTCCAGATGGCCACTGCAATCCTAAGCGAGTGTGCTCAGTGACTGGGCGCCCATTTGGGCAACACTTTAACCCCGACAGCGCCCGAAACCCTGACAACGCAAAATCAATCCCAGGCAGCAGGAACTTTTGGGACCGAACTCTTGGCAACGCTACGTCATCGTGATCCCAGGCTTCTCTCTCTTGCGGCTCATTATCCTGGGAGGCCGCACACATCTATGCAGGCACGGACCATCGTGGAATTTAAAATCATGTCACAACTAGCTTGGTTTTACACAGGAGCAGGAGGGGCTGCAAGGCGTATTGTCCTATTTTAAGCGTGAGAGCCCTGTGTATTTAATCTCCAGCCTTCCTTTTAGTCTTCTTTCTGCGCGGAAGTGGCTGGATGATTTGGATCCCCGGAACCTAGATGCTGCAAGAGTGAGATTGCAGTCGGGCGCCACGCGTAACACGGTGGTGTGGGCCAGGCCACTGAGTGGAAGGAGTGGCTCGACGCGCAGTCAGTATATGAGAAAACGCGCCAAGCCGTCACGCGACGCGACGCCACCAATCACACGTGTAGGGGGGCACAACGTGTCGAGACAAAGACCCAATGAGACGTAGCCTTCCTCATGACATGAAACTTGGTCCCCTAAGGCCCCCCCTTCTTCTTTATTTCTTGGTCAAACCGTCCAGCATCAAGCCCCGAGTCCGTCCAGGGTACGTGGTCCAGGTCTGGTACTTTTTGTTGATGCACCTACATTTTGGACATGGGCCTTTGCTAGTTTGCTAGATCAATCGAATTAGATGGCTGCGTAGCATGGTGCTAATTTGCTGTCGAGACATCTAAATACGTTGTGATTTAGGGGAAGGGGGGGTGAGCTGCATGCAGGCTACGATTGAGCAAAAGTGCAACTTCATCCTCAGCCTGCGCCCCGATCGGAAGCCAACCTACAATGGCCGCTGGGACAAATCACAATGCCGCCCCTGATTCTACAACTACCTCGTCGTGTACAGGTCAATGAAATTGCTTCTCTCTCCTTTTTGACAATTTACCGTCCCGCCCATGTCACCCTGGGGGTCATTACCGTGCGGCCATTACATGCAGGACCTTGACGAACCAGAGCCTCTGACCCTTGGTTGACGTTTGCGGGCATCGTCAAAATTCTCTTCCTCGCCCTCTTTCCTCATTCTTTTCCTCGCCTCGCTACAATGACCCGACATCTCGCCCAATCAGTCTCTGCTGTGTATCACCAACCATTGAACCAAGCTGTTGCGCCCATGGAAGACAGAACCTATTATGATTGGGGCGGCATTGGTGATTGTACAGGTCAAGACCTATTTCCCGCACTTTATGCCTCAGCCAGGCTGGATGGGGGTGGTCGACGGGATTTGTTGATGCCGTCACCGCTCAGACCGGGAACGGCTGGGCGCGTGACCAGGCCGGAATGGCTCTCCATCAAGAGGACCTGCTCCCCGACGTTCAGACTTCTCGATCTGACACCAACGACCGCGGACCGACTGCGCCATTTTCTCCCCAACACGACGCCATCAAGACTTTACCCTCTGCGCCGACTAGCCTCACCACGTTCGAGGACGATGAGACTCCATCGGTTCCGTTGTCTGCAGAAGGTATCCCCGTGGTAAAGAAACGCAAACTCAAAGCCCGTCCAGACGGACAGGGCGGGTATAAATGCCAGTACTGTCCACAGGAGTTCAGATACATTTATGCTTGGAGGTAAGCTCTTTTTAAGAAGCCCAAATTGAAAATGAGCGAGACTCATCAGAATCTAGAGACCACATGAGCCAGAGGCATGAGCGCCCGTACAAATGCACTTACGCGGGGTGCAAGAACCACAAGGGATTTCTCAATCCTATCGGTCTCAGGCGTCACTATACCAACGTTCACCTCAAGGAGATCAAGTGGTTTTGTGCCTCCGAGGATTGCATAAAACATACACACGGCTTTGTTCGGTTCCAACACCTCAAGAGACACGAAGAACAGTTTCACGGGAACTACATATCACAGGCTACTCGCAGGGGCGAGCAGAATGGAACATCCGGCGGACAGCCAACGAAGAGGACCAAGAAGCAAGAGGCCGAGAGCCCCGAGGAAGAGGTCAACGACCCCGAGGAAGAGACCGCAAACCTTGAGGAAAGAATCAGATATCACCTGCAAGAGTTGGGGAGGCTCGCCGGATTGCTGCAAGGAGTCCGCGCGAGCCATGTGTCCTAAGGACACATGATCATTGTCTCCGTGCCGCCCAGCTAGAGCGGATCACCCTCCACGCCGAAGATGGGCAAGAAAGGGTCCTCTTCGACTGCGGTGAGAAGACGTACGGGCCAAGGGACCGCGAATGAGGGGATCGTCATCGGTGAGGAATAGGATCGGGCTGGCCCGGGCTTCCCAGAAGTAAAAATGTTATTATTCCCTTTGTCGGCGATCGATGTTCATTTGTATCGAGGGGAATCTCACACACACATACACAACTCAGATTTTTCAACACATTCCAATAAAGCACCCTTTTTAAATGATAATTGACCATGATATGATACCATTTCGCCGACGCGTGAACAAGCATGCTTATCCGATGGGGGACTTTCTCCTTTTTCTTCTACTTTCCCATCCACTCTACGAAGGCTCTAGGGACCTTGGACCATCATAGTCGCGCGGCTCGGTGACGAGAGGCGAGAGGAGGGCAGCCATGAAACACAGATGAATGGAATTCCCGTTCCTCCCACTGGGGTTGGTTGCTTGGTTGACGGTGGCTACATCCGATCATGACCGAAGGCCCACCACGCCTTTTTTTCCAGGCGTGGCCTCCCCCTCCGTCGGCCACGACGATGCCACGGCACGCCGCGAAGCGCTTTAGTTGCCGATGTAACCCTCTCAATGCGACGGGACAGGCAGCCAGACGACCCCTGGCACCAGCGTCAATACACTAGGAATATCCTACGTATCGATTGGCTAATGCGGCCTTGGTGTCTGCCAATGGCAGACCCGTGACAAGGGAGCGGTAGGTGGTTGCCTACCCAGGCTGTTTGGCGATCCCAGGATCCCCCCGGCACCCCGGCAGAAGAGTCATACGAGCCCGACTAATAGGGAAGTTGGTGGTGGTGGAGTTTCTGACACGTCAACAAGCACAAGAAACACCGAGCACCTATGAACTACTGTGCAGGTTGTACGACAAGACAGGGATCTTTTGATTTACCAAAGTGCCCAAGGAGGACCAAAGTGCCCTAGGCAGACCGAGTCGCGAAAGTGCCCAAGACAGACTGGTCCGCGAAAGTGCTCAAGGTAGACTGAGTCCGGGTAGCAATGGTTTGGTGGCTATGGTTGCTGCAGCATGCAGGGTTGCTGTGTTTGTTGCAGTATGCAGGAAAACAAGGGGGTTAGGAGAGCCTTTACCTCGATATTTCTCGAGGCTGGGGGCATGTCAGTCAGCATGGGCGGATAGCCCAACCCAGTTCCTCCTTGCCTATATAAGACCGGGCTGGACACTGCAACTTTTCACTTTTTCCTGAACAGCCTGGCCGTCACAGACCTACACTCTTCTACATTATTTTCCATACAAATTTACCAGAGCCTCCAAGTCAGCAGAACCACACACAGAACTTCTCCGCTCCACCCCAGTCAACGCTCAACATGGTTGCTTCGGTTCCGAACAAGTTGGACGAATCTGAGAAGCCCGAGGGAGGAAACTCCACCGTCGCCACGGCAGGCGACACGGCAGGCGACACGTTGGGCCCAGACACTGTCGATGCACTTCACAAGCCCGAGGAGAGGAGCGGCTCAGCCGTCGACATGCCAAACGACGACCTCAATGACGACAACCCTCCCGTCTACAAGGCACCGTCGTTCGCAGACGAGAATCCCGATGACAAGGAGAACAACACGGCGAAGTCTGAGCCCCGTATGCCCGCACCCGACGGCAACAAGGCCTCTGGTGGTGGCGGCGGCACGGACCGTGATCGCCGCCAAGGGGAACCAAACGAGCCCGCGGAGGGCCAGGAAGCGCACTTTTGGGTATTCGGCCCGGGCGGGGAATTGGTCGCATCCGACCGCAACAGACAGGGACAAAACGAGCCCGAGGACGATGAACAGGGTATTGTGATATTCGATCTGCTTGAACGACTGAATGCTCAGGCGTCAGGCACCGGGCCACGCCAACCCCAGTGGGCCCACCCCCCCAGAGCCCCTACCACTACCACCCGCACCGCCGGCCGGGGTGGCCGAGGCGACGCTAACTCAGAAGAGCATGATATGGACGACAGGAGGCGTCGTATCCTAGCGACCTTTCTAGAATCTTGTCCGGGATGGTCCGGACACGGAGGCCACTCCCACGGTGCAGCGCGTGGCCAGGACCACCGGCAGAGCGCGGCCCCTCGTGACGACGGGTCAGGCCTCGACGACCGGGCGGCGACGAGCACGCGCCCGTCCGACCGCCCCGTCGGCCGCATTCCCGGAACGTCCGTCGTCAACGGCCACGACATTGGTGAAGGCTCCATGGCGACCTTCGGTGCGATGATCAGACTGATCTGGGAGGAATTGGGCGTGCCCGGCATCCTGACTTCGGCCGCCCTGCTCGCGGGCGCCGCGGTCTGCATGGCCACCTCTCCGTGGATCTACTATTTCGTTTTTGCACTCTACGCGCTCGGGGTGCACCATTACCAGGACATGAAGGAACGGGTCAGTGATTTGGGCAAGTCACTGGATCGGGCGGTGAAGGACGCCGCCCAAGCGAAGGAGGACGCTGCCCAGGCCAAGAGAGACGGCGCCCAGGCCAAGAGGGCCGCCGTCGTAGCCAACGCAAAGAAGGCCTGAAAGGTGTGGTCAACGCAACAGCTGACCTGACCCGCTTGTCTGGCAACCGTCGAAAGTGATCGGCGGGGATTGGGGTCTAAGGAGAAATGGATGAGTTTCATTGGTTTCCTTTTGAGAGAGCACACTCATTACGAACGTGTTGGTGGGACAAAGACACCCTCCTTTGGAAGTACGAAGGAAGACAATTTGGGATTTCATGACAAAACTAGCGCAGCACAGGCCGCAACCCGTCACGAGTGGTTCAGTCTGGGTGTGTGTGTGTCACACGCCTTGGTCCACGGGCCCGCGATGAGCCTACAGTGGGGCACATCCAATGCATTTGCCGTTTTCCGCATGAGCCTATCAAATTTGGGCGACGCAGAGAAAATCGGGAAACCTTTCAGTTGGTGGTGCCAGCAAGGCGTCTTGTCGGGGGTTAGTTAGGCAAGACTGAAAAGGCCCCCCGACTGGACCTGGGAGATGCACATGCAGCCTTTGGCCAATCCAATCAGACACTCTGGGCGGTGAGACAGAGAAATAAGAAAAAAAAAGGCAATGGCAGTTTAGTTGCTGCCTGAAAAGAAATGGGGAGGCTCCACTGCCATGGTAACTATTGTACTTGGAAGTGGAGTACTAGGCACCCAGTGGGTCGTCAGGATTCCGTCCCCAGTCAGGCAGGAAATCCAGGCAGAACGCCCTACATAATAGTGGGGACGGAACTCTGTCCGCACCTGGGTAATGGGGAACCCCTGATTCACATATAGTAAGCACGATGTCCGATGTCCTGGTTGGAATCCTTCGTTGTTGTCCACGTGTCACTCACAAACCATTCAACCTAATTAATGGACGAACCAAGCCTCCAAGCACGAGAAAAGCGAGATGCCGGCCGTGTCGCGCGTCTACGCCTTTTGGCGATGCGCGATGATGAGAATTCCCAGGCCGATGAAAGCTCTCCATCGGATGGCGTACCGAAAACTCCGTCATCCCTCTTCCCAGTCAAGGGCGGCGAAGACTCACCATCCGCACAGCCTACGACGAGCCCCGGAACCGCGCAGCTCGAGTGCGCAGTGCCAACTCGGAACTCTCATGGGAAATACGAATGCACCTGGGACGATTGTGACAGTGAGATCAAGGAGTTTCGGCGCCCGTCCGAATGGAAGTCAGTCATCTCCCTTTTCCCCTACGTCTAGCTGGCTGGGCTGGACCACACAAGAACACTCTTGAATAACTGACCCACTGACCTACCGTGTCCGCAAGGAAACACATGGACAAGCATGTCCGCCCGTACAAGTGTGACGCGGCCGATTGCCTGAATCTTCGTGGCTTCACGTACTACAGCGGCCTTCTCCGTCACGAAAAGGAGGTACACGGCAAAAACATCACGGCCGGAGGCCAACACCGGTGTCCGCATGTAGGTTGCCATCGACACATCGGCAAGGGGTTTTCCCGCGACGAAAACCTCAAGGTTCACCTCCGTCGGGTTCATCGGAACAGGGATGGGGAAGGGCCACGCACGACGTCGCGCATCCGTACGCGGGACGACCACGTCGACGGCGACGAGGTGGATAGTGAAGAAGAAGAGGCGCAGACGAAGAGGCGCAAGACGGTGGCCGACGAGGACGAGATGGAGAGACTCCGCGAGCAGGTAAGACAGCTCCAAGAAGCCCTGACGGCGTCGGAAAAGAACGTGGTCAGGCTCGAAGCGATCGAAGGAGAATTCAAGGCGTTCGAGGCGGGCATTCTTGAGTTGCTCGACAAGGCGCGCCGGCGGTCGAGGCCAACGGTACACGCCTGGAGGGCCAGCACGGCGCCGCAGACACCACCGCCCTCGACTCCCTAGAGGAAAGTTGGGGGAGAGACGACAGTGCAATGATAATCGCGTGCACTTGGAGATTTCCTCCCCATTCCTCGGCTTCGGCTTCCTGGAGAGTAAGTTGTAAATTAAGGTTCGCGACAAAACCTTATTATTATTTGGATCCCTTCTTCGCCTTGTCTTGACCTACACTTTGTTTCTTCCAAAGCCCCCACGCGTAAGTGCACTCTTTCACTGTACGAGCTGGCGGGTGCCGTGCCTGTGTCGGCGATCTCGCATCAGCCGTCTTTTTCTTTTTCCTTTTGTGAACACAACGGTGGTGTCGGCAGACTCGTGGATCTTGATGCCTTCGACCACTACTACGATGCCGCCACCTTCTTCATCAACCTGCGTAAATCAGACCCTCGAGTTTGAGCTCTTTCGTCGACGACACTCACTCGCAGGCCTCAACACGAAGTGGGCCTTGGTCAATGCGTGCTCTCTTTGCGGTTCGGTGATGGAGTGTCTGCCAGTCATTGTCAGGGACTAGATCCAGAAATCGCTCGCGCGTAAGCTCAACCGCCCCGTGGGTGTCCACGGTGCCAACTCCAGTCCTCCTTCCTGTCCAGCCACCATCCGCAGCTCGCGGGACCGCCGACAGCATTTCTTTTGTGCCCACGGCCCCACGGAGTCCATGGGACAAGCCAGTAAATATCTGGCCTCGACAATCTCGATTTTCCCGTACAAACGGCCCCTTCCACGCCAGAGTCGACCGAGACCTGCCCCTCCCGACACTCTCCCCCGGCAGGGTCGACATCGCGCGACGACATCGGTCAGAGCAGGTACTACACCGTTTTTCGCCTCCACTGTACAGCATGACCGTCCCGCCGTCGAAACCGATCCCAATCCAACGATGTCTACCGTCGCCGACAGTAGAGTACCGAAATTGAGCATGTCACCGCCCCTGCTACCAGGGTCCGTTTCTCCCTTGCCCCTATTGATCGAATCTCTCTCCCTACTCCAAAGGTCTCGCCTCCAACAATCCTAAGTGGATCACACTCGGAGATCCTGCAGAACCCTTCTCCTGAGTCCCAAGGAACATGAAGGAGCTCGAAAACCACCGCCGACAAGTGGATGGATGCAGACCGACCTTTTTTCGCCGACTACAGCACGTTAAAGAAATTCCTATGTGGAATCCCAACAGTCTGGCGTACTCAGTGGCGCTTGCAACCAAGAATCTCTGTCCGTGCTGGAGGAGGTGATGGAGGCTGAGAGACAGGCGCGAGAGCGGCATGAGGGTGATGCGAGCTCGACAGAGGGCTAATACTCTCCCGGCGGGGACGACACCAACGACGAAAACGAGTAAACGTCGGCTGCACCGTCAAATATGCTCTCTAACGATGACGCTGGGGAAGACGAGGAAGACGAGGAAGGTCAGCATTCCGCAGGACTGATAAGCAACTCCATTGACGTCTCGCACTCAGGCAGAGAGACATGACGATGCTCCACGAGGCCACTACGCTCCGCCGGCGGGATCGACCTACCAGCGTCGACTGGGCGAGTCTGGGGCGAAGACATGGCGTTCGGCCCTGGACGACATCTCGCGACCTACGACAGCCAAAATCACGGCCTGGTTCCCTGGTTTCGTGTATATCGTCAGGTAAGTCGCGGGTCACGCTCCCATCTGGCCGGCGGCACTCTTCGTGGACGTCCACGCTGACTCGCGTGGCTCCAACTCCAGGAGCTTCACGGTGGTTTGACTTCCGTGGCCGTCACCAGCTGCGTACGCAAGCACTTGCAGGACCTCTTCGAGGTACAGGACGTCTTCATGATCGCACCGCACTGCCTGGATACTCTCGCCACCGTCCACTCCAGTTCGCGAGGAGACAGCGACCAACAGCCATTTCCCCCGTGATCGAGGTCATCGACACGGCGCCGGTGGTGCTCCAGAACGCCCAGTAGGACACGACCCACGGCGAGTACCGTCCCCACCCCTCTGATGATGACCGGGGGACTGACCATCCTCGAGGCGTCCTACGCGAACTAGTAGACAGTCCTGACACCACGGAGGAGGCTGAGGCTGAGGCGAGCGTGGCGAGCTCGAAGAAGAGACGTCTCGGTTGAGCAAGTTGGGCTTAGTTAGGGTGACACTGGCATCGTGGAAACCACCTTTTACATCTCGATGGTCGATCAATCTTCATCTCACGTTCAGAAAGACTCTTCTCGGGGAATTTCAGCCAGCTAATTTCCCAGGGGTCGCATTATAACGAGGTATGGTACATCCTCTCGCCCCCATTTGACATCTGTCGGGCCCGTTCTGGGAGCTTCTTACCGCCTAAGCTAAATCTCTCCACCACTGACGCCGAGTGTTAACGGCCCGCGACGTACCCAGATACACTTCTAATCAGAGACGCGGGAATTGCGGCAGCCGGTGTCGGTCGACTTTGTGAGCGAGCACCTTGTGAGGTCGGTCGTCCTTGGACGACGGGTCACACGTGAGGTGTCTCTGGCGGTGATCGATTGTCGTCAGCAATGCTCCAACGAGGGTCGATCTCGGCGCGCACTTACGGGTAGTACATCTGAGCGGGAGGCGGATACAGCGAGGCCGCGTCTGAGCTGGGGCCAATGCTGACGGATGAGGGCGAGGGAGGCGGTTTGCTTGGACGGTGGGTGCTGACAAGTGAGGCCTGCCTGGCTGGTGCCCCGGGCGATGATACAGCTGACGCCATTGTCTTCTACGCCAGGAACTCACGTCGAGCGGGACGCCGGACTCCTTATCCCCTTCTCCCTCTCGGCTCTGTAGAGGGAGGCTTGGGGGATCCGTCAGGGAGTAGGCAGCGGAGAGGACCTCTTCGTCTTTTGTGGTCTGCTCCCACAACCATCGACGTCGACGCCATCGCCAGTATCAGACCAGTTGTCTCACTGGAGGGTGAATGTGTGTGTACTCTGGGATCGATAATGATGGAATAACTAGCCTATAGATAGAGATGTCAACGCTTGAAGAAGGCTTCAAGGTTGACTGATATGATCTCCCTTGCTACATACATGCGGTAAGCCAGCGACTGGGCTGGTGGCCTGACCTGAGTGTACAATGTCACATGGGTGTTCGTGACAGCCAGCCACGACTCCGACCGTCCCAACCAAGTGAGCCAAGGTCAAAGCTCCCACCAAAGGGGCCAAGGGTCACCATGCGACCTCGGCAACCTCCACCCTCCACCCTCCACGTCTTCGACGCCGCGTACGGACCCGTCCCCCTGGAGCCGACCCAGTTTGTCAGCCTCTGCGCGTACTTGTGCCGCCTCCTCCGCTGGGGCTGGCACATCCAGACCGCCGACACGGACGCCTTCATCCGTCTTATACGACGAGTTCTCTCACATGATCCCGCGCGTCGAAGAGGGATAGGGCGGGGTAGAGTGCTGGACCTCCTTGTCGTACCACCAGTGGTTCCTCCAGCAGCCGCGTGGCGGGCATGGCGAGCGTATCCTGACGGAGCTGACGTTGCGGGAACTCTGGCGAGACAACCGCTACCTGTTCCTCCGCACCGAGTTGAGCCTGTGCAGCATCCTGCGCCGAAACACACTTTGGACGGACGCCGCCACCGCTGACCAGGACGTCCCGACAGAGGAAGCCACGTCGACCACTGATGACCGAGTTCGGATGGCTGTGAAGGCCCATTTCGAGCAGGAATGTGTCCGGTGTCCCTGGCAACATCGTCCGCGAGCGGACAGGGGGGAAAGGGTGGTGGGCGTCGAGGTAGATCTGCTAAAAGAGCCTTGCGTCGGCCCTTGCATGCCTGCCCGACAGATCCTGGTCGCGATGCGTGAGGCCCCCGTTTGTGAGCCCCCATGTACAGTGACAGAGATCCGCAGGGTGCAGACCAGGCCCATACCTCCTAGCCTCAACCGCCCTCCCCTCTCTCGAAGCCAGCGACGTTGCTGCCTGGGAGGACGCCGGCGCGTGTCCCGGTCTGCCGCGTGTCTTTCGCGAACCCAAGACGGCCCTCGCAGGCTCCCACACTGGGCTCGGTATGTGCTTCCCCAAACGTACCTCCCTGGCTGCCCTCTTGCTTCTTGCCAGGCGATTTGTCGCTTGGCGCTCATACGTCTGCTCCAGAGACGGCGTGAACAGGCGGGGGATCACCCTGGACGGCATGGTATGGCTGGTGGCCTTTTGTGATGGATCACGACCTTGTCGTTGACCCCTCTGTCTCAGCAGTTCTTTCACATAGACGGCTGCCTCGGGATCGTACTCGAGACGCCTCTTTAGTAGGTTGGCGTGTCTCTTTGCATGCGCTAATATTCTATCGGCCCTGGTACCGAAATCTCTATTGCAGGATGTCGTGCCCGCGGACAGGTTGCGACGACGCAGGAACTTCGTACTCACACGGGCTGACTCGCCAGTTGAGCCAATCGGTGAAGTCAAAATGAACCGGCTGGCTCGTCTCCTGTGTCTCAGCCTTTGTGAACGAGAACCGGCCGAAGTAGTCGTGCTCAATGTCGCCGGAGGAAGGGTTCGTCCCGCTAGGTAAGACGACAGGGTGATATGTTAAAGCCGATTCGCGTGCGGACGCCTTCGTGAAGAGCCGCAGAGAAAGAATCGGAAATGAAGGGTATGACAGACGCCTGGCAACGGGAGCTGGCAACGACGACTAGCTACGCATCCGTCTTCTCAGTTCGTAGTTTGCGGCTCTGTGGAAGAGTTGCGTTCGTTCAAGTATATGGAAGGCCCGGGCGATAGCCTTGGTTGACACACCCTCTCTCTCAGATGAGCCACTCCTCAGAGGGATCTTGGACCATTACAATGTAAAAGGTCGACCGTTCTTCCGTATGGGTCGTATGCATCGTCTCCGCCATGTGCGTTGTGTCCGTATAGGTTGCGTCCCCATGGCCAGGTTTGTTCACTACGTCGGTCAGCAACCGCGTGCGGACGGGACGGAACAACGGCAACGTTACTTACATGGCATACACCACCTGGTAAGCGCCCCTCCACCAGCGCCAGGACGACGATGGTAAGCAGCGTCGTTAAGCTTAGGGTGGTGCCGAGGGTCCATTCAAACAGCCCTATAGTGGTGGTGGGGGCAGGCGTCGTGCTGGCCTGAAAGGCGACCATGGTGCTGCGAGCGTCCTTTGGGGGTGACTGAGTGAGCAGATCAACTTGTTTCTGTGTAACGAGGAGACGGCCTGATGATTCGTCGCGCCATCCTGTCGGAAGCAACGGCCCCATCTCATCGATCTTGCGATGGGGATCGAAACAGGAAGAAGAGAGAACCATAACGGCATCCCTGGAAACTGCAGACGGGTACGATGGGTGGAGCCAGGGAGAAGGGGGAGGGGCTGCGGAGGGTCTCGGTGTCGGGACAGCTGTTTTGATCCGAATGTCCGAGTCGGTGCAAAGACTCGCACTCTTTATGCGGGACGTTATCAGGGTCAAGGCCTGCGGAGAGAAACCCTCCGAGATAAGAGGAGCAAAGCAAAAGACGGGAGGCAGGAGATGGCTCCACCGTTGTCGGCCACGGGAGTCGTGGCTTGTTGAGATGCGCAAGACTGGCGAGAACGTTAGCCAGAGTCAGACGGGAGAGAATGAAAGTGAAAAGAAGAAGAGAAGTGAAAGAGTTCAATGGGCGGGAACGTGTCCCTTTTAGGCGAGGAGTCTCGATGGACATGACCTCATGGCTTACATCATCGTACCGTTTTGGCGAAACCATCCACATTAGGTTTCTAGGTCGGGGAATTGCATACCGGCAGCATAATGATTTGTGGTGACGATTATCCTTGGGAATCTACCTTCTCGACTTGTAAATCAGGTCCACGACACAAGAATCCGAGGCAAGCGCGGGGACATATCTCGGGAGGACGATGGTCCATGGTGGGCGATGGTGGTAAAAATGGAGAATCAACACCCTCGACATCCAAATCGGGTGTTTAGGTTGAAGATTTGAGGTGGGAGTGGATTACATTTCCTGCGGATAAGATTACGGTGGTGGGAAGTGGGCACGTACCATCGTTGGGGAATCTACCTCTCGAGTCAAGGATTGGGAGCACGATCAACTGCGTTTACGGAATTTCACTGGTCCGTGGCAGTTACCATCGTGGCTGGGGAACTGACTCTCGACGATACCCCCTGTTGCGCACTCCAAACCCACCAGTCCCTCGATATACAGGATGGGGGAACCCACGCTGGCGCGAGGCATTGTATTTCTCCGAGTTGATGGTACATGGTGATGTACCACCACCAGGAATCCACTCTCTTACATGTGGATGACGTCCTCGATCGATGCTGACGCGACAGATTGCATTTCCGAGATGTGAGGGTTCTGTCTGTTGATATACAGATTGGGCCCTTGTCAGGGATCTGATCACTGACAACGCACCTCGATGGTACATGGATGGTACAGTGCCATGCAAAATGGTTGAGGAACCAGACAGACGAGTCCAAACTAGGAAAGATTCGTAGAGCGTTTCAAATACTGGATTAGGAAGGTCAGGTAGCGCGCTTTAATTCTACAATTCAGTCAGGATTTTGGCATTTGTCGCAAGATCTACACCATAGTAACTGCTACCCAATCAATGTACCTCGCCGTCACTGCGAACTAGATCCCTTGATCACGCTCGAGGATCTATAAATCACTGTAGTCTAGGTTCTGCCTACCAGTTTGTTGTACAGAAATACAAAGATTACATATGGTGCACCATATGAAGCGAGTTACGATTCTTTCCTAATTAAGGTTTGACTGGATTTCCTCACGTAAAAAGCTACTTTCTACCTTTGGAACCGATGAGGGATCGAGAGGTATTCGTTGCGGACCGACTCAAGAGATCCGAGAGAAGATCTATGCGCTCCTCCGCCGAGGTTCATAGTCTCTGGCCAACTCGCGCCAACTCGGACAATTCGTAATATGGTTTAACGCACTCCCAGCCGAGGTCCCTCCGGACTTGAAGCGAACAGGCCGCTTTCCAGAACAGAGAACCAGGGCTGTTAAGAAAAGTGAATGTGGGGGAGATGATGCAGTAGCGGACGCACAGCTGTATTCATGCATGTCACTTGGGGCACGAAGGACGTGGTGTGCATCTCCTATTCATCAACAGGCTGACTGGAGACTTTGTCTCTTGGACTCAAACAAAAACAGTGCTCTTACCCACAATGACTCCCTCATTCTGCTCCAAGATGATTTCCCACGAAAAGAGCTCGCGAATGCTCTTGATCAGGTCAACGATGTTATTGTCTTCCGATAGGGCGCGTCACAGAAGGAGAAGCCGAAGTAAACTTTGGAGAGCACAACTTTAAGTTCAAGCTTCAAGAGACGAAACACCACTCCCAGCGTTTTGCGCTTGGGACTTCTTGACAGGTTCGAGCTTGTCGATGTCAAGGTTCGGAGAGCAGCTCTGGTTGACGACACCTCAACCGTGAACCTTGTCGGATCTCAGGCTCGATAGCCTTTGGTCCACTTTGGGCCGGATGGCGTCCAGTAACCAAGTGACCAAAGCTATCATAGAAATACTGCCTATCCGCCCTCACCTTTACCTGTAAGAAGGTCGAAAGTGACTTTTGCGTGCTTCCTCACCTATGACGAGGAATATGATCGCGTCGCCGCCACCAGAAGGATACCAGAGCCACCGGAACCACCGACGTGTTTGGCACTCGGCTGCCAAAGACTTACTTGGTCTTGGACATGTTGCTAAGCAAACCGTGGAGGCGTGGAACACAGTTCCTTTGCACTCGCCACCAAGCCAGGGACACCGCCACAAGGGTTTACATTCATGGAAATGAAGCAGTTCTACCGGATCTCCAAGGAAGGGAGAGAGACCTTGCTTTGCAGATTCAAACAACCAACCAGGCTCTTGATGAGTGGTGACATACCTGACGAACGGGGTGTCATATTCCCTCTTCTGCAGTTCAGCATAATAAAATGCCGCGGGCGCGGCGCCAAACCCGGTACTGGAACTGTGTTCTGAGCCCCGTAATGGAGCTCGTCATGATCTACGAAACAACATAGGCACGCGCAAGGTAGGACGAAAGGGAAGTAAGTCGTTTTAGCAGAGCCCAGGTGGTTGATAGTGATCGAGTCCACCAAAAATAAGTATAATCTAGGATTACAGGTACCCCCCCTGGTCTATCCGCGGCAGGCCAGGACCGTGGTGTGTGTGGCCATGGACAGCGGCGCGAGGGGGTGACATTTGATTCATGGAGATGTGCCCGGACAATCGGGTCGTGCTTTGAGATGACCAACGGAGAATGGTGCCTGTGGCTGATTGGCCTTCCAGGTTGCCATGGCAACGCCCCGCAACGGCCTCCTGAAACACTGGTGAAACACTAGCTGAAACACTAGCTTCGTGGCGCCAAATTGCCAACCAATAACGTCCGGACCCTCGGAAAAGGGGCAGAGAGACACAAAAAACCTGGATCTATGACAAACGCTGGGGCAATCTGTGATGGACGGCCCGGGGTGTTCTTCCAGGTCAACAAGAAGCAACGAGTACAATGCTTCGCGGAAGGAGATCGCGGACAACATCTCATCTGAGCTCATCTTAGTGACCAACTGTCGCTCAATGCGAAAGACCCCCTCATCCTCATCCTCAACGGAAAACCCAATATACGGTCACGGTGCAGACCACTTACTTGGCTTCAAGGGCGCTACTGATACGCAGAACTCTACGTCCCAGGCCCTTTCTTCTCATACCCGACGTCGAGAACTGCCGCCCCTCCTGATTGCGAAGGCCGGTTTTCCGCAACACCCTGCAGGACCCAGAGTATGGATCTCCAAGTCCTCGAGTGGGCGGGGGGGCACATATACCCCATGCAGAGACCGAGAACGCTGAGACATACGATCAGTTCTCGCGATCCCAGAATATCTGCGCTTTGTAGGGCGGTAGTTAGTTGGATGAGATCAGGCTGAGGCTTCAAACGCTGGCCCAGAAGAGATGGGATCCAAGAGAGGGAGAAATGACGGCGATGGGGGAATACAACGCCGCGAAAAGACCGAGGAGGTATGGAAATATCGCCCTCGTGCACGCTGGCGAAAAGTCAGCCCCTGAGGGACGGGCTTGGGATGGCAAAGCTCGAACAGCGAGTCAAGTGCGCCGGGATTGCTGTGTTCTGTGCCCTTTTCGGTGTACCGTTTGGCTTGTTCGCATGGCCGAGAACAAGTGGACAGCACCAAAGGCCTACGCTGGTTCCAACGAGGTATCTGCCAAAGCCAGGGCTCTTATGCTTGGAGCCATGTCCTCTTCCTATCCGATACGCGGTTCCAGAGAGAAAGAGAGAGAGACGATTACTCACACAAAGTCCACAGATGCTTTTCCCAGACCAAGCTCCGATACAACGGTTACACAGCTGGTGGCAAACCTCTGCTGTCTCAAACACAATCTGTATGCGTCAAAGCGTCTCACGCGGGAGATCTACACGACTTTCACCCTCCGTCGACGAGTTCGCCCTCATCAAGAGCCCTACAGATTGGGATGCGATCGTCTTGTCCCTCGCGTCGCCGTCCTTTCCAACCTGTTCTTATCTCCCTCTACGACCTCGATCCATGCCACAACATTTTCTCTGGCATCAACGAAAATCTTGCACGGTTACACCAGCAGTGTCCTCTCGTGGATACTTGAGATGAGACTCACAGAGGATCAATGGAAGCGTGGTATGGTATATTCATACAGATCACAAAGCCAATACTTGTGGCAGTAAAAATACCTCCAAGCATGTCCTTGTGAGCCACGGCATCAAGTTGACTTGAGCAACGCGCCTGCGGCCGATGTGAGAGGTGGTCAGCTCAGAGCCCAGAGTATTGTTGCCCGCATGTGATCGAACCTTGACGTGGCTCCCGGAGATTCAGGTCGACTCCTCGCCGGTCCTCCGAGCCGTGAGGCTAACAGGCCTGTATCGATGCAGTGGAAGAGGCTTGTCGATGGTGACAAGATATCGATGGTAACAAGGTAACCGGTATCCCAGAGGCAAAACCGACGGTTTATATCCAGACATCGAGGGCAACGCAGAGAGAATCCGAGATGGTAGGTATAACCCGAGGGCGCAGTCAGCGCGGGCCTGCTGGTAGAAGTGCCGACGATAGACGGCCGGGGCCGGAGGCAGGAGAGCACCCCGAGGGCCGGCCGTGGCCCCGCGCCACCCCAGGTACCGTGGCCCAGGAGAGGATTGCCTACCGGAACTGGGCACACCGAAACGCGGGGAAGAGAGCATGCAGTCCAGATGGATCATGGACACGAGACAAGATTGGTCCCGTTGGATTTCACGGTACCTCCAGAGGAGACGGCTGTCTTTTGATCTCTCAAGGTATCGTGCAAACCTTCCTTGTATCTTGTCCCTCTTCTCTTTTCTTGCTTTCTCGCTCAACTGCCAGAGCGCCTCCAATGTGTCCAAGAGCCTGTTGTGAGACTTGCTGATCTCGGTGATTCCACGAAGCCTACCTACCCTACGCAAAGAGCCTCAACAGGTCGTGGGACCGTGCCACGAAGAAACCGATCGAAGCCAGAGACACGCGGGGAGAGGATACAAACGTTGCCAACTCTGCACAGTGCTGCTGGCGTATGATTTCTCTTTTCCTTCATCTGTGACTTGGAGTACCCTCTGCATCATCCAAGACAGAGCACGTCTCGGATGGAGATGCTCAAGGCACCAAAGCGATGGCGAGAAGACGAGGATCGAAAAAGGTGATATGACTGCTGAAGAAATCGATATTCAGGTGAAGAAGACCAAGAGGTTTGGAGGCTGAAGAATTGACGCAGCGGAGCGATAGGACAAGACAAGGTGCCCTGGCCGGTGTATATCCTTCCCCGTCTACGAGTTTGAAGATGAACACGAATGGTCTCGGTCGAGGCTAATGGGTGGTAGAACGGGCGAGGGAAAGGTCTCTACGCGGTACTAAGTACGGAGAACGAACAAAAAACTCTCTCCTGAAACGAGTCACTATTTTCGCCTGATCAGGCCAAGCCACGTTCCTGTACACATACATCCCTTTCCCACACTTTTTGACATTTATCACCCTGAAGTGGCCACGTACTCGAAGGATGGCTTGTAACACAGTCCTCTCCCGGCAAGACGTGTAACGAAGAGGAGGGGAGCCTCACTGCTGGAAGTTTGGCGATATAAAGCCCTTGCTTACGAACAAAACCATTCAAGTGAGTGTGGAACTGCTTCACTCCACGACTGATATTTGTCAATCCTGGTCTATATGGTATGGTATTGGCACATCTAATATAAGGACTAACCTGTCCGGGTTGATGTGGTGCTATAGATTCACCGCCGATAAGCCGGGATAGGGAGCTTCGAGGATAGGGCGGAGCAACATCCGAGAGTTCTCGACCATGATAAGTCCCGGTAAGGGCATCCATCACCTTGGTCGGGCCGCAGGTCGTGACGCTCCCTCCACAACCTCCGCAAACCACCTTTCAAGGACTCTATGACCTGTTCTTCAACGGGTGACCTCGGTCCTGTCACACCTGCGATTGACAGCGGACTTGAACTCAGACAGACGGGGCCCAAGTCACCCCGTGGGGTACACACGGCTATCTCAATCTAACATACTTCGATCTGCCTTCCGCTTCTCCTATACGAGGATCATTTGGGGGTCACCATGCACATGCAACAATGCACAGATGCCTGCTTAGCAGATCGGTAATCGCGAGGGTCTCCGAAGTCAGGTTCCACCACCCAACGCACGCAATGCTCAGGGTCAATTGACGTCCGGATCATGTCGCAGGGCAACATAGGCGGCCACATACGATTATACAGTTGTGGAGTCAACGGCAAACAGGAATACAACACGGAAAGAATACAGGCACGGCAGGGACTCCGCAGAATGATTCGATTCAAGTCCTATCTAACTGTCTCTCAGGACTCCATCACCTTTTATTGAACACAGTGGTTCTCGCAAGACGTGGTAGCGGGGAGGACTGCGCTCAGAAGGCTGGCCATGTTGATATGCCCGTGAAGAGAAATCCAGACGGTCTCGGTCGAACATTGACCGTTTACGGGTTGGAGTCGAGGTCCTTCGTTCAATGAAAAGGCCATAGAGCACTGAAATGATATCTGGCATGTGCCATTCAACTGAATTTGACAAACATCGTCCGTGAGGTGAAGTAGCCTCCCACTCCCAGAATATTTCTGTGTCTGATGCCCGGCAAGAAGTCGTAACGTGGAGCAGACAGATCGACCTTGGTAGGCACCACTGTCAGAAGGTGGTCGTCAGATTGGTAACCCCGTGTATGAGCTGAAGGAGTAAGGAACCTGGCTGTCTCAGTCCACCTTCCCACAAGCCCGCTAGTATCATAGTATTTTGACTCTTCTCTTGTATGAGTTTGAGGAGGAATACGGACAGTCTCGGTCGAGGTTTGGTCGTTGGGGAGAGGGGGCCGAGGTCGCGTTCTATGAAAGGCCACGGGGCTCTGCAATGACAGTTAGAACATGTACCGAACAGCCAGAGTTGACAATCTCACTGTAAATCGAAGTAGCTACCCTCTCGTACGGAGGATTGCCTGTCTGATTTCGCATTTCCCTTCAAGATGCAGGAGCGTAGATCATGTAGTTGGAGCCCTTACTGAAGTAGCCGCCGCGAGAAGATATCGGATTGGTATGGCCGTGTGTAAGTCGAAGTGGAACCCGGCTGTCTTGGTCGAGTTAATCGCTGATCGTCTGCGTGACGGGATTGAGGCCTTCCTTCGATAAAAGGGCCATGGAGTCCTGAGGCAAAGACAGTTAGCAAGGTGCGCTATCAGATCAGAATTGACGATTCTCACTCGTGAAGCAAAGTAGACAAGTGCTCGATGCATTCCCTGCGCATAGATTCCTCAGCCGTAATAGTATCGGAGAGCTAGGTCGACCTTCAACCCAGGTGTCTTCTCAGAAGCCCGCTAGTATACATTTTGACCCTTCTCGTATCCGAGTTTAAAGAGGGACCCGTCTTCCTTGGTCGAAGACCGGTACTGTCCCCGCGGTAGATGACAGTCCTGCTCGTTCCCCTGAGACGACACCTCGTAGGCGTGGAATCTCGTCTATCGTTGTGGGTTCCTATGTACCTGAAGCTTGCATCCGTAGGCGATCGAATCGTGTTCGTGGCGCTCGGTTCGAGATTCATCCGTCGAGGTTCGCAGACCGATAGGTCGATCGATCGCAAAGGTCGAAGGGAACGTCTCGAACTGCTCCGCTCCCTTAGTGACCGTGCAACTGCGTCGGTCGTGGGAGCGTACGACGACCGACCGACATTCGTTTAGATGGGAGAGACGGTAGGACAGAATCGAGGTAGTTGTTCACTAAAAGGTCGGCCAAATTTGATGAAATGTCATGGATCCTTAAAGTGACAGTGGAATTTACCATGTTCTCGGCTCAGGCGAGAGTGCGTATAGCCGTGGCGGGGAGGACCAATGTCACTCCGGCCGGGATGCCGGCCTCCATGGCAAGAACGGTCATGGCGCCAACAGAGAGAGGTGTCCAAGCGTTCACCGCTCAGGACTTTCGCACTCACATAAGTACCTGTAACCAGTTCTTTCGTTCCACGTGCTCCAGGACGAATGCAAGGTGAAGAAGAGCCTAGACTGAGCTCTCTCTCGCTCCCACACACATTCCTTCCTGTCCCGACCTCCTCCGCCTCTGGTGTTTCGTGGTATGACCATCGGACCCGAGCGCGAATATGGAGTCGTATCAGTCCAGCAGGTAGGTCGGCCGGTCAGCCGGTCGGTGGGTGGTAGGTAATAGGTAGCCTTCGAGCCTGCGAGCTAGCTAGCTTGCTAGGGTATCGCTGGCTTGACGTCCTCCATTCGCACGGGTCCACACTTGACCAAGACTCTCGAAGAGTATGGAAGCCAGAAATCAACTTCAATCACAATAGCAAAACGATTGGCGGAATTCCTGAGAGACCAGATGATCAAGTCCTCAAATAGAACGCCTAGCGCGGCGGCATCCTCGATCGCGTTGATGGCCCCGAAGCCGCGGTATGGAAGCAGTAGTAGGCGTTGCTGATCAGGACGAGCTCGACAACACTACGTCCTCCGAGCCCGGTCTTCAGAGAGTAGACGGAGAGGTTGAAGATCGCGAGGCCAGCTCGGCAAAGAGTCGTGGGCGACATGGATGGGAGCAGGAGGAAGGTCTCGACGACCTCGGAGTCTTGCTCGGGGTTGACCAGGTGAAGAAGGGTGGTGAAGAAGGCGGAAGGGGAGAGTGTTTGGGCTATTGTAGCTGCCATCTCTTCTCCCCGTCTGGACAGGTCTCATGCTGGACCGTGATAGCCGGCGAAAACAACGTCGGGCGGCTGTAGAAAATGGTGAGTTCTCACTCAGCCTTTCAAGGTCTGCCGCGCTGGCACTTGGGCAGGGGCTGCGTTCTGCACGCCCTCATAGGGGTAGGATGGTATTGTCGGTTGCGTCGCAAAGACGGAATAGCGTTGCGTAGAGTATGCAGATCGATATTGCTCTTGGTGGTGAAGACTGTTGCCGGAAGGATGGTCGGACCGCTATGCCCCGTGTATGGATTTGAAAGAGGAAACGCGCTGTCTCGATTGAACTTTGATCGTCGGCGGCAGGGTCGGGGTCTTGCTCCGACGAAAGGTCATACATGCATGGATGGAGGTCTACAATACCAGTTAGCATGTGCCCATTCATCCAGATCTCACTCGTGCAGGGAAGCACTCACCTACCCGAAAGGATTGTATGTATGTGAACAAACACAACCTTTTCCCGGTAGTCGTTGCAGCGTATAGCAAGGAGATCGACGTGGGGCGTGGCGGGGAGGAGCCCAGCCAGAGGCTGGTCGTCAGGCAATATGCTGGTATCAATGTGGGATGCCATCGTACGGGCAAGAGGACATGCAATGGCGTCTGGGGGTTGGTTGCCGGAGGGTCATCACATGCAAAGAGCTTAAGCTGCTTGCGAGCCACGGGGATTGATGGCTGCGTGGTGGTGTGGTGAAGCGAGGTAAAAGGACGCCCCTTCTAAGCTTCGAGTCTGTAGAGAGAAGAAAATGGATGGCAGCAACATAAAAGGTGGATGTAGCAATCTTTCTCGGAGTCGTGGTGGGTAGAATGACGTCCATTTAGAGTTTGATGACAAAGAAAGGGGTTCCCTGCAACAGACAAACTCTATGATCCAATTATTTTTCCGGGTAGAGTAGTGTTCGAAATGAGGTTTGACCTCCAATTTCTCCAATTTGACTTTGTGATGCCGAGATCCCCGACCTCGCTCTTGGGGTATTGCTCAATGGATTGAACGCCCTATCAGCACAGATCATAGTAAATCGGGTATTGTCTCCGATGAAGAGATGCCACAAATTACTTGTGAGGATTAAAAATAGCCTGCATTCATCCATACAGACGGAGTTTTGTCGAGTGATTTACCTTTTGGATATGTTTCTGCCATAGTTCTCATCTGGATCGGCATGGGGCAGATCCAATTGAGATACCGAGGAATTCTGGCCAGGATGAGTATAAATTTGACAATGAGAAGAAGTGGGGATAACGAGGTCCACTCTCTTGATGGGTTCTTCGTTTGAACTGCTGGTTGCATGGTAGATGGCATTGCTGATCATGTACAAGCCACGGCGTCAAGCTCTCAGAGTCTTAAGATGACAAATGGCGCCACTGGACAAACGACAGACGTGATTCAGGTCAAGGAGTGCAGCTCTTTGGAGGTGCTTGCAGGCGTCGTCAGGGACATGACTCTCTTCAATAACGTCGGGCTATTTATGAGGGAGGACAGCCAGGGATAACAGCTAGCAACAAAGAGGTTGTCGACTCGTTGAAGACTAGACTCCACATGCTCATATCAGATCTCAGTTGATCTCGAGGACATGTGGTATCTGCTTCGAGCAGCGCTGTCGCAGTCTGTTCCAACACGTAGTGGCTGTGCCAAATCGCCAGTTCTCGACTCACCTTTGTGTTTCCTCGTCTGTTCTTCCAACAGTGTCAGCATCTCCTGATTTCGGATTTGCGGGTCCATCGGCCTTGGGGCGGTTGAGATGAGATGAGGCTAAGGACGAGGAGACGCAAGATAATATGATCAAGGATGGTAAAATCGAGGACGGGATTCGCAGTCTGACAGAATTCGAGCGTCTCTTCGTCGAGTCCCTTGGGGCTTTGTCCGCGGGGAGAGAGAGAAACCACAGTGCAAAGCTGCTATAGATGTATTCGTTTGACAATCTCCCTGCAAGACGTTGATAGGACAGCAGCTAGTCCTGTAGTTGCGGCGCCCAAGGACAGAGGCACGAACTTTGACGTTTCGAGAAGAGGCCGAGTCTTCCCTCCAAGCGATGCGTAGCTGTCAGAGGAAGGAAGAATGGATCGAGTCGGCCATGTGCATGCGTAGCACAAGGATAGGTCTACCGAACGGCGTAACGAGGGCCTGGGCCATAGGCCATGACGAACACTGTGTATTAAACATCCATATTGTGGAATTGGAATTGTTGTCTGACTTGTCTCTGTAATCTGTGTCTGTGTGTGTTCTCAGGAGGTGGTGAAATGCCTCGACCTCAACGACCATTGAAATACTCCCGGCGAAAGGTTTCAGCACGTCTCTCTACACCTTTTTCTTCCGTGTAGCCCTCAAGGGCCTCCTGCTGCGCCTTTTGTATATTTTTCGGCGACGACTCTTTCTGTTTCTGTGATGTCTTGCGGCTCGTAGATGTCTTCTTGGGCTCTTTGCTTTGGTAGGAGAGGAAGAGGAAAGTCCGCAGGATCTGTTGACCTGGGGATTTGAAGAGAGACGGCCGAACGCTACCATCGAGATGGCAGACACCACAGCAATCCCCAAAAGAGCATCAAGGGAAAAAGCCATTTTGTCTCGTCTTCAGCTTGTGAGCAACCAATTTTCACGACCGGGGCGCACATGGACTTGTGTTACTCTTGTGTTTCTCCGAAGAAGGGCGAGTAAAAACGTTGGACATGGCCGAGGTCGTGGTGAGAGGTGAGAGGTGAGAGGGTACGGATCGTTCATGACATTGTGATTTTGACATGGGTCCTTTCTGGTTGTTGCCATCTTTTCGATCGAGCATCCTCGCGTCCCAAACTGCCATTTCGTCAAGCCATTGACTTCGCTTAGTTGGTTGTTGCTGAACCCTGGTGAAGCTGGAAAGGAAATGGGCACTTGATGAACGGCTTCGATGCACAGCTGAAGCCGCAGGAAATGAGGCAGGGGCATTGATCGGTCAGGCCTGGCTTGAACATGAAAGTGGCGAAGAGGCGGCGCGTGACAGGTGCAATGTGTTGGAGAGACTCGGGAAATGTCTCGGGGAGGGGAAGAGGAGATGCACCCTGATGGAGGAGGGAATCTGATTGACCCTTGCGTTGAAAAGCGAGGGCAAGGCTCCAGCGTTGCCGGAATATGCGTGTGTGGTTCACCGTATTGCAGGGGTGTTGGGATTAGCCCGATGTGTGGACCCTCGGCGCTGTTTTTGCCTTCGCGCTTACTAGCGGCTTGGCTGGCGGCAGTGTTGTTACTAGCGTGTTGGCTAGCGGTATTGCGCTTGTTAGCGCCTTGGCTGTACATGTAATTATCGGTTCGAGAGACTAGCGTGACCGGTCATTACATTCTCTTGGCGCGCAGCCCAAATTGCCAACGCAGCCCCAACGCAATACGAGATGCTGACACACGTGACCGCAGGTGCGGGGATGCCACAGGATATAAACCCCCTGACCCCCTCACCAGCTATTGAGGAGGGGAGTGTTTCTTGTCCTTGTACAAATCGAGTCGTTGTCAATCGGAACACTTCTTCGACCGGCAGTGCCTTCTGTGTGGCGTTGGTCCTGATACAGCATTCGCGTCAGCAACACCATCAATATCAACGTCACCACCACCACCGCCACCACCTTCAACCGAACGAACCACTTACTCCGCCCCCCCCTCGACCATGGAGCCGGAGTACAAGAGATACAGAATCGCCTCGATCCCTGGCGACGGCATCGGGCCCGAGGTCATCTCGGCGGGAATCGCGGTGCTGGAAACGCTCTCGAAGGCCTTCTCGCACTTGTTCACGTTCGAATTCACCCCCTTCGACTGGTCTAGCGACAAGTACCTCAAAGACGGGCGGTACGTACCCGAGAACGGCCTCGAAGAGCTGCGCACGTACGACGCCATCCTGTTCGGCGCCGTCGGCGACCGCAGAGTGCCCGACCACATCTCGCTGTGGGGGTTGAGGCTCGCCATCTGTCAGCCGTTGCAGCAGTTTGCCAACGTGCGGCCGACGCGGATCCTGCGCGGCGTCACCTCGCCTTTGTCGGCGTGTCAGGGGACTCTGGAGAATGCCAAAAAGCTGGATTGGGTGATTGTACGTTCTTCTCTATTGTCTCGTTTCTCCCGTCTCCCACGGAGGTCTGACCTTGCTTGCCCCTCTCTCGATCGCCACTTGCTCTCCTTTACCCCCAAGCAAGTTGCCTTTCTCAGTGCTGTCCTTGCCATCCTTCACTCTTTGACACTGACCTACATCTTCGAACGGGCATAGATCCGGGAGAACAGCGAGGGCGAGTACGCCGGGCACGGAGGGCGGTCGCACGTGAACCAGGCGTGGGAAGTGGGCACCGAAGTGAGCGTCTTCACGCGGCACGGATGCGAGCGGCTCCTGCGATTCGCGTACGAGACGGCGCGGGCGCGGCCACGCAAGACGCTCACGTTCGTGACAAAGTCCAACGCGCAGCGCAACGGGATGGTGCTGTGGGACGAGGTCAACGAGGCCGTGGCGCGCGACTTCCCCGACGTGCGCAGCGACAAGATGCTGGTCGACGCCATGACGTGCCGCATGGTGCTGCAGCCCGAGACCATCGACGTCGTCGTGGCCACCAACCTGCACGCCGACATCCTGTCGGACCTGGCGGCCTCACTGGCCGGGTCCATCGGCATCGCCCCGACCAGCAACCTGGACCCGACCCGCAAGAACCCCAGCATGTTCGAGCCCATCCACGGGTCCGCGTGGGATATTGCGGGCCAGGGCGTCGCCAACCCCATCGGCACCTTTTGGACCTGCGCCGAGATGGTGCGCTGGCTGGGCCAGCCGGTGGCCGCCGACGTGCTGATGGCCGCCATTGAGCGCACCTTGGACGCGGGTGTCAAGACCCGCGACCTGGGCGGGAATGCCACCACCGCACAGGTCACGGACAGGGTGTGTGCCGACATCTTCGAAGTTGTCCGCGAGCAAGCCGTCGTTAACGGCGGGAAATAATCCCGAGCAGGACGTCCGTCGACATCACAGACACCTTCAACGCTGTCCGGGTGGATTTACAAGTCACCCGTCACACAATCCATTTCATATCCTATGCGTGGTCATCATGCCATCCAACAATCAAAGCCCCAAGAAGCCCCCTTTCTCCCTCCCCCCACTCCCTTCGCATCATCCCATCCCGTACCCGGTTTACAATATACAGAAGATAGAGCAAGCACGTCGAGAATGAACAATCCCCTCTCACAAAACCACAAAGGCTGTCCTAGCCTCGACCGTCCGCAACCCGCCAATCATCCTGGGCTTGCCCGTCCTCCTCGAGCATCGGGATTGGAAGCTGTTTCGACCTCGAGAACTTTTGGATTCTGTCCGCCTCGGTCCCCGTCTCTCATGAATCACGACAGACAGAGACAGCTTTCATTGTCTGGGCCGCCTTACTTTTTAATCCCTTCTTTCTCCTCCAGTCCCAGCTAATACTTTCAGTCGAAGACGAGCAGTGCGGCCGGACCGGCCCAGGACTCTTTCTCCCGTCATCATCATCATCATGTGCCCCGTGCAGTACAGACGGGTCTCATTGTGATTCCTTACACACACACCGTTTACCATTTCCAGATCTTCCGTGTTTTTTCCCCTCCATCATTTCTGCACCGGCGTTGGGTCGTCCATGAGAGAGCTGTTCCTCGCGCCGTCAATCAATCAATCGCATGAGCTCAAGTCTTCCTACTGAGCCCTCGGAAAGGGGAAAACACGCGGCAAAAACGGCGGGGGAGATGGGCACAAGGGACATTCATTCTTGGTCTGAACGACCGACAGCAAGGTCGGTCAGTGATCAGCGACCAAGTCAATTGGGCAAGACTAGACTGCCAACGCAGCGCCGCAATTGGTGGATGGACAGATTTCAGATCCGTCTGTCGGTGTCTACCCCAGACGATATAAATCACTAAACGCTGAACGCTGAACGCTGTCGTGGCACGAACAGTGCCGAATCGTTCTGTGGGGGACATCGATCCGATGGGATTATTGCAAAGCGATCAACGAACCCGATCAATTCAGATTGCAAGGATGTGGACAGGCCCCCAGAAAAGTTGTTTGAAATTTCAAAAGTTTCATCAAACGTTTACGCCTAGTCAAGAAAGGCTTTCTGTCAACGACACCAGGAATAGCAAATCTCCGAGTGGGCAGATTCTGTTCATCATCTGCAGAAGACGGTCCCGACGCAGTGCACGATCGAGGCCTATCCTGAGCGATATCGTATCGTCATCTGCCGACGCTTGCTATTCTGGTTCAACTTTGACTTGCCATCGTTTAGAGGTTTGATCATTCGATTATTTATTTAATCCATGTCTCGGAGGAAAAACTGCTCGTCTCCCCACTTTGGTTTTCTGATGATATCCGATAAACTCGAGCCCATTTGCCCTTGATGTGGGTCCAAGGCCAGACGTATCGGCGCAATCTCTTTTGTTGACTCCTTTTTCTATTGAACCCTGGGTTGTCTGTCCCTCCCCAGGACGATTCTGCACGACAATCCTGCGCTCTCTCTCTCTCCCTCTCTCTCTCTCTCTCTGCTCTCCCGCAGGCAATATACTCCGTCTTTCTTTGATTTACTGCTTCTAAAGCACCTGGTTTGACTGTGCCCTGTTACTTTTGTGATAATCCTAAAGAGATTCAACGCCTCTCGGAACACATTTCGCGACAGACCACTCGGTCGTTGCACCGCCGGACTTCACGACCGAGTCAACCCAGCATAATGACCCTCAATTCAGTTTTGGGCAAATCTGCAAGAAGCTTGATCTGCTTGAGAGCCACTGTCTCTGTGCCCCAATTCACGGCCCGGTCATGACCAGTTTTGCAAGCGGCCGTGCTTTCACGCGACGTGCTAAGCATCTTCGCGCCCAATGACGTCGACTTGGACTAGTCAAGGTCGGAAGCCCGTAGAGGGCGTGCCGCGATCCCGCCGAGGGTGAGCACCCAGAGGAAACCCTCCGAAAGGGGCCGCGAGATCGACATGCCACCGTGACGCCGCAAAGCAGGCCGCTATTCCGTCACTCAATTCCGTGCCCTAGCTGACCTCGAATCCCTCGCCAGAACAAGTCGGTCGACCCCGAAAGACACGGCCCAGGCAACCGCAATTAAACCTGTATATTGCATCTGGTCAAGTGCCAAACCCGGGGAGAAGTCTGGATCGATCGTCCGAAGCAGCAGGGGGACGGTCGAAGGGTGAGTGATGATTTGCATGAATATAGCAACTAGGCGCGGGACTCGTTGGGCCCGTAGCCGTTCCGCGCCGTGGTCGTCAGGCGGGCGTCATCGTCGTCTAATGGATGGCCATGACGGCTCCGCCTGGTCGTCGTTTGCCTGGACCGGCGTGGGCAAGAGGTGGTCGAGGTTCGCAGCCGCTTATGAATGCGAACATACGGCTTTAACGTCTCCATCGTTTGCGAAGAACAAGTTCATGCGACAGGGCTTCGCTGAGATGAGGACGCCACCGAGGTTGATTTGAGGCCTTGAGCCGGCCAACAGTTTGTCGAGCTCTGGGGCCGCGAAGTGATGAGGTCGTCACTTCAAGACTCCCTCAGAGGGACGGTACACCAGCACCTGATGCGGTGGGAGCCTCACCACCTCCTCGCCGGCGCGACGTCCTTGTTTCGATTCCAGTCTTGTTCCATGTACGTCTGCTCTGGGCCAGGATCCCTGGAAGGGATTCACAATCGTCGGCCAGAGACCTCTTCACCAGTTTCGTTGATGGAGACCTGTCGGGCAAGGAGTTCTCTCGCCACGCAGCTTCGGTTGCCGGAAGCGGAGAGATGGTAGAAGGAAAAGCAGAATAGTGTGTCAGATGCTTCAATCCAGGAGTGTCGATTGCTGTCCTGCGGGCCTTGTTCATCAGGGACATCCAGTCCACATCCACAACATCGATCTCTATCTATTTGTTCTCCTTAGAAACAGCCTCTTGAATCGGAAAGGGATTGCCAATCATAGTCGGATCGATCCAGATTTGGCCACCGAGGCATGAAATGACGACAGTTTCTTGATCGAAACACTTGTCGATATTCAGGACCGTAAGCCCAATAGACTGATGGCAAAATGCATGACCAAGCATGACCAAGCATGGCACAGGGCTCGGTTATATCCGCAAACTTGCCCTGTCTTCTCTTCGGCACATTAACGTAAACGCAAGCTGCGACGATTCTCAAATGTCTCCAATCGAGTCGTTCTTCGTCGAATCGCTCAAACGGGTTATCCGGCCAATGAATGGATGAGGACGTCGATTGTGCAAACATGCAGCGGTTTCCAACAGGTTCTTCTATAAGAACTCTGGTAAGCCTGAAGATTTCGATATTGACCTCATCTTGCTCATAAGCATTCAATTGACACGAGTCCTCGTATGGTCTGCTGAATGAATCTGTGACATCGACTCCATTTGCCACCTTTTTGAATCAATTGAGATAGTTGAGAGATAGATGGCTTGATCGTCCATTCCACCGCTTGGATCCTTCACCACCATTGACCGACAACTTTGTGATTGAGTCTCCGCGATGTATATCAGCGAGTGAGGGACATTGTCTGTTGCCAAATCGACAACGTCTATCTTGCTTTGAACACTTGTAACTCTCCGGTTGCGCTCGTAGGCCGGTGTCAGGAAGACTAGGAACTGCCTCGAGGATAGCAATCATCTCTTGCTCCTTGAGCGCATCTACATCTCAACTGACAAAACTCAATTCTGACAATCACCGTGCGTTGTCGCATCGAATGGGAAACTGAGACACCATAGAGGGCGGCAATCAATGATACCGTCGCCACAGCCCTTTGTTCCATTCTCGCTGTGATGGGCCAATCTACCTGTCATTGTTCCATTGCGAAGATTGGTGGAGTCCGTCCTAGAACTTATCTTGTGGTGGGAGGCGCCAGTATCGACCAGGAACTCCTTTTCCTCAGCACCGCAGACTGCGATCACGACGTGGCGGTCGAGTAGATAGAAGTCAGGTTTGCTGCCGGCTCCCGCATTCGCCTTTGTTCCTCCTACCAGAGTGATACTGTGGTCAATCATCAGGGCAAACACGATCTGCATCGAAAGGAGAATGTTTTTCAGCCGTGATTGGTGGCCTTTTCTTATTAGCCTGATTGGATTGATTGTTGCAGAGTGATTAAGTAGTCTTCCTCATATCATCTGCAAGACCTTGTGGACACCGCCGTCAAGTATAACCATGTTTGCGGGAGTGCCCAGGATCTGAGAGACCACTAATTCACAAGATTGACACTCAATAGTCGTCGTTCGACATCCTTTGTGTCCTGATTGTCTCGACACGGTAAGCTCCCCATGTTGGCTAGTGTTCCACCTTTTCTGCGAGGATTCGCGGGCAGACCAGGTAGGCCTAGTAGATCTTGTGTAGGAGGTCGGCACCATCCGTGTGACTAGGTTGACTCGGCCATTCTCTCTTGTTCCCTCGGCCAACTCATGCTGTGTTGTGTGGAAAATGCATCCTGGCATTGGCGGAAACACCTTTATACTCCTGGCGTATGCCTGGTTGATCCTGGTTGTAATTTGCCCGATCTCAATGATCAGGGACTGGTGCGTCCAACAGGTCCACTTCCCTTCACACTCAAGATAGGAGAACTGTTGGACTTTCGCTTCAACGCAAAGACGACGAGCCTTCTCGACTCCTCTCTGAAAAGCCGCTTATGCCCTCTGTGTCCGGCGCGTGCTTTTTGGATATGACCGTGAATCGGCTTCGCGTTTGAGCACACAACAATCCTAGTGCTCACGACGGAATTGAATCTCTTGATGACGATTGTGGTTGTCGCTTTGGATATGGAAGCTTGGTGTGACAGGGTCAGAAATCGGCTTCCAAGAGTGACTCTGGGGACAAGAGGCCTCTATCAAGACGCCAGTTATCGGCAGGACCAAGGCGAATGAATGACCGAGCCTCGACATGACAGAGAGTATGGCTTGTAGGGCAACGATGGCCTGCTCAAAGAATTGCATCTTCCCGAGTCTAGGTGGATCTTGCTCAAAGGCCGTTGCAGGCAAGGAGGATCCTGATTGCATTGAACACTGACCACGGAGAGTGCGCGAAGGCGAGGGCTGCAGCAACCTTGGTTCGTATGTCTTGTGTCCTCAATTCCAGTACCAACAATGCAAAGAAGGAGGAAAAGCGAGATCTGCGCCGTATCCAAGGCAAGAGAATACTCAATGGAGAATTCTGTGTAGGATACTGTCGGTGAATTCTCGAGAATGGAGTCGAATCATTGTCAATGCTGGGTTCCTAGCGCGGTTCGGTGCCACTGGCTTCAACCAAAGGCTACCGACCCGGTCTTTGAAGGCTCAGATCGTCCTTGATCGTAGCTGATCCCTGGCCGGAACTTTCGGAACCATCTCTTGTGTATGCCTACAGCCCTTGCGATCCTCCCTTGAACTTTTCTGAATCCAGACTCTTCTAACAATGTTGGAATGATGTTTCCGGTCGTTATATGAAACAGAGTGGGTGCAGGAGGGTCTATCGTGCCGCCAAACGAAGCCACTCTGCTGCACTTTGCCAATCATGGCAGTGCCTGCTCAATGTCATTTGAACGGCCCTGTCTGCCCTGGGTCTTGTTCCGCCATTCGCTGAACAAGGGACTGATCCTTGGTCATCATTCACTCTTTCCACCTCGTCATATACATTGAGGTCTCTGATGTGATCCTCACTACGGTTCTGTCCGGTCTCAGCCTGAGCAGCCTTGTTGCTCCGATTGTCCAGTTATGTTTCTCGGTACGGCAAGAGGGTTCGGATCGAGCAATCATACGACTGGAGACGTGCAATGATTAACCTGCATCATGTCTATCTCGATTCTTCATTTGTCACCCACACGGCATCGTCCGTCTGGACGCGACTGTGAGAAATAGTGTCCTGTTGATTGTCCTGTACGCCGTGGTCTTGAACGGTATTTTGCCAGTCAAGGACTACCACAGCACCATGGCCATGCCGATATAGGTCAGGATCGGGAGAGTTTGGATTTCCCCATCATTTGCTCATCTTGGCTAGAGTGGTGAAGAGGACGCGCCAGTCTTTTCCCCTTAATCAGCTCAGGGTCTCGTCGTTGGGCCACTTAGACGTTGATCAAAAGGTGCAGCACCCACTACCACATGCGGAGGTCGACTTGGACAGGCCTGTTGGTGGCTGGATTGCATGATTGGAAGATACATCGTTCTTGACCAGACTCAGGCCTCCATAAATTCTGGGTTGTTCCACAGCTTGTGGACTTACTTTGAACACCACAGCTTCACTATCGCTGTGTTGCTCATGAGCTTGTCGTCAGGACACGACCATAGTTGTCAACGACTTTGATATGCACCTATCCCAGCGGCAGCAGCACAACCCGGACGGGGGATTATGGTTTCATTCAGTCGTAACCATCGAGCCGATTGTTCTGGGCTTGTTGTGGTCAGCAACACCTTCAGAGGCCCGCATCGAGAGCAGCCGCCCTTTTCCAGACGTGTCCTTCAATCGACCCTTTCCCTTAACGCACGACTTATTTGTGAGGACCGCTCAATGTCTTGCACACCAAACCGCAGCGCGTGAGGGTCGTCGCTGTAGCACCGACCACTTTGGAGGCCGGCATCATGAGTGCAGGACGGGAGCCCGATGCTAGCACGGAAAGCATATTTTCGTCGTGCAAGGAGTCTATCGATGGCCTGCAGCACCGTAGGAGACTGCACGAGAAGGGATTCGACCCTGCCGGCCCCATTTTAAATCGAGAAATTAGAAAGGGAGGGTGTAAAAAGAGGTAGAACGGAGGCAAAGACATGGCTCTGACAGAATCGGAGGTTTCGCGTCCCTTTTTCTGACCGATATATCCTGCCGTGGTTAGTTCATCTGGTTCGTCTGGTTCCTCGAGCGCAGCAGCATCGGCACCTCCAACGTCGCCGGCATCTCGCAGGATCTCAAACTCGTGGGGACCGAGAACAATTTGGCACTCATTCTCTCATATGTCCCCTCCACCTTGGTCGATGTACCTTTGGACTGGATTCAAGTATCGTCTCGCGGACGTTTTACTCGCCTGTTCTCATCACAGGCGAGGGCCTTGTTTGGTGAATAGGATTTATGAGAGTCGGTGTCATTCAACAGTTGGCTGACATCCGACGAAGGGCTGTCTGTGCATAAAGACCAAGACCTGCCAGGACCCAGAGATCCTCATGGACGAAAATCAAGTGCCTATGCGGGCTGAGATGAAAATCATGAACTGTTTGGAGCAGTCAAGGATGGCTACTCGTGTTGAGCACTCGCTGGGACTCATTGACATCGGTGGTCTTCTAGAAACCAGCGGCTTCGGACGGAGGGCGCAGACTCATTGGCTTCCGCAACCAACTAAACGACTTATACGACCCCCTGGGGGATTGTATGTGACCGACTCAGCCACCAGGGAATCCATGCCGTGCTCCTCTGTGCGTGTCGCCCGCAATAGCCCAAGATTGGTCGTCGCAATCAAGTAGTTGCTTCGTCCTTCAGATGGTGCTTCTGCAAGCTTGCTTGGTAGCTCTCTTGTAACGGTCATCGCCCCAGCTGCCGTTGTCGAACCTCTTGTACTCACGGTCGTCTCTCTGATCGGTCGAGGGTACCAGGCCTGTGCAACAACCGGTCCTGCGAGCGCTAGAAGCAGCATCCCTATCCCTCTCGACCGACTGCTGGAGTATCAGTGGACGCCGCGGGTGTCGAATAAGAGCGCCGGGATCTTGGAGGTTGCGCCTCGACGACGCCGAGAGAGAGAAGAATGCCTCTTTTTGAACAATGCGCCGAAAGACGTCGATTCATCGTCAGTCCAACAGCACCACTCATGGTTGGAGGTTGTGGCGAATGTCAACAATGGTCAATCTCTAGCTAGAGATTGTGCAAACGCGGAAGACCGTGTAGCAATCTGGTTCGGAGAAAATCTTGGATGACGACGACATTCTGGAGTTTGTTCCACTGTCCATGCAAGCTTTTGTTTCAAAAGCTGACTAAGGGGGCCATCCGTGGCGACCTCACAGAGGGTGTTGAGTGTCTTGCTAGATGCCATCGATGCCCTCCACATCTCGTTGCCCAGCGTCCAGTGCTGGACATTGTAGGGCTCCTCGTGGCTCTCAGGTTCACATTGTACGTGTCCTTGGTGCAGCTCCGGTACTCGACCGGTGTCATGGCCTCGTCGAGGGGCCCGTGCCAAAGTTGAGGCAGAGATAGGACTGCAGGGGTGTCGCCACAGGGATGTCGTTCCCATCACAGACGTCATGCGGAGCCCTGATAATTTCGAGGACGCCAACCGGGAAACCAGCTGTAAATGAACCCTCCTGAGTACATTGGTCTCACCCCTGGCACTGAGACGGAAGATGTCGAGGCGGACAAGGTCTTCATCGGCTCATGCAACAGCAGGGTGTTGCCTGGGCACGGATCCGACACGATGCCAATGAGTTGGCTCGCTCGTCGATTGATCAGGATGTAACTGCGCGACCATCCGTCAACCAGAGATTCCCAGCCTTCTGACAGCACTCGACGGGCACGAGTGACGAATCTTAAACCGCGTGGTCGAGCCTAGGAACAACGTCGGAAAGACTTCTTTTCTTGCAAAGCATCTCCGAGCCTCGAACGGTCCAAGAGTAGGATGCGCAGCTTCCGCATCAAGGCCAGCTTGTTTCCCGTTGCGTGGTTATAGCGCAGCACTCGTCTTCTCGCCGACCCAGCCGATAAAAGGCCGGTGATAAGTCTACAAGACGTTTTGGCCTTGAGGAAGAGAGAGCATGGCAAGAGGTAGGTAGCTGCATTCGACATCACCATCTTATTGAAGCGACCAACGATGGGGAGCCTGGGTGAGAAACAACCAGTTTGTGGACCTTTTGACTGCGTGCCCTCGCCAGGCGGCTGGCGACGAACAAACGCAAACCCTGCCAATGCGTATGTTTTGAGCCGATGGAACCACAAAGACCAAAGGGATAATTGCCGTTGATCGCTCCTCAACGCCTATCTTTTGTTCAATCGCTGCTTCTTTTCGGCGACCGTTTTTTCGTATCCTGCCAGGTGCGCCGCACCATATGTATCCTGTGTTCGATACCAGCTGCTATCACAGTTCGCTTGGTGGTAGGAGGGAATAGGTTCGCTTCAATACATAGGTTGAGCATCATACGTCTGACGTCGGCTTTCGCTCGTACAGGCAAGGCGCCCCAGGATACATTGATGTCCGCCCATTTGGATTTTGGATGGACGGCAGCGTATTCTCTCCTGACTCGGACGGCGAGGGTCTTGAAGATGTGGTGCTGTGCATCGTTGAGGCCGAGCTTTAGCTGTACCTGGAGAGGACGTTCTCGGAGTTTGATGGGCTCTTTTCTGTGCATGCTTCAAGTCTCGAAGCAAAAACAGGACGGAGAGTTGTAAATGGAAGAGGAAAAAAATTCTGCTGCTGCTCAAAAATCCCCTTTTCTGTTCAACGACAAGGGCGTAGTTCTTGGCAATTGTCCAAATGACAGGGATGTGGTCTCCACATGTTTTTTTCTGTCCAAAGACAACTGTTACACAAAGGTCTTGAATGTCTTTCCTCGTGGTCTTTTCCTTCGAGTCTCGCGCATCAGGATTGAAGCTCTGCATTCAGACACAGAAACCTCCCCGATGAGTATGTTCAAGGCGTTACATATTCCTGCACCATTGATGCAAGCGAAGTAGGTGACTTCGTATCGAATCAGAGGTAGCCGAGTCTGACTTGTTCGCGCTGGATAATAGCTGACTCGAGCAGATGACTTGGCTGCATACGTACAAGCAGTTCTTTACCCTCGTCAAGAGCTAGGTCGAGGAGTGCCTTCATGCCATCGGGAATGTCTGGTCGCTTGCTTCGTGGACACTGAGCGTGATTTGCCCTTGCTCGATCCCCTGATCGGCGGAGAAGTAATTTTGTCTGATGCTCATGGAAAACGGTGAGCACAGGATGAGATGTGGAAAGGCGGAGGAAAGGTCGCGGTAGTAGGTGCTCTGAATGGTATTTGTTTGACTCCTCGCTCTTCAATGGAGTCAGAAGAACGTTCCATATTGACGTTGGTTGTAGCATATCTTTCTTCCATTCTGGACTCCTCAAGGTCGACATATTCGGGCTCAACCTCCTCGTCTTCCTCGATGCAGTCACCATCTTCGTCGAATAGCGGTTGGGCACTCAGGAGTTCCTGTACACTTCGTTAGCTGGGCTTGACTGGATGTGATGATATAGCAGACCCCATCGACTGACCGGGACAGAAGCGCCTCCTTGGCGTCGTCTGAATCACCGCCAATGACGACATTGTCTCCCTCATCAGCTGAATGTTGGTCTCCGCTGTGGTCTTGGGTTCTCCGACGCCTGTTGAATGGCTCTGTATCATCGGGTATGAGGAGTGTCTGGTCTGTTGCTTGGATGGTTTGAATCCTGTGTGGAGGGCCTCACGAAGTTACCGTCAATTAATCCAAGAAGGTGCAAGAAGTAGTGAGGGCTTAGGTAAGTAGATGAAGTGAACGGAGTCACTAGGTGAGAGACAAGGTGAGATTGTTGCTCTCCCGTTGAGATATCGAAGTGGAGGAAGGTCCAAAATGCTTCAAAACCGCCAAGTCCGACAGCCACAGCGACTTCTTGACTTCCTTCAATTCACGTCCTTCAATCTGCGTATTCACCACTCAGCCTTCGTCGTCTTTTCTGCTCGTCATGGCGGCAATGCTCCTCCTTGTTCCGTTCGCAGTCATGCTCCCGCTGGTGTTCGTTTGCTTTGGAGCCACAGTTTTAGTTCTGACATTGGACTGGCTGATGCAACACATGCCTTTGGCCCTGCCTTTGACCCCCTGATTATAGCCCTTGAGCAGTATGTATACGGGCATATATTGAGATGCTAGCCGACTGACTTCCTCCAAGGCCAGCCACCTCTATCGGCCCATCCACTCCCGGCCGTCGCCAAGGAGCAGTACCTCTTCCTCCCTCCTGGGTCTCGGTCAGGCAATCTTCTTTACCACTCGGTCACCACTCGCTATGTATCGATGTTTGATCCCGCACTCTACACTCCTCTACACTCCTCGTGCAGATACACCAGTGCCCCGGCAATTCAGCTGCAAGAACTGGGACATCTGAAACACCGAACGCACCAAATCAGACAAACAAAACTCGGCCGGGGAGGTCTCTCGCTCCCTTAGGGCAGGCATGGTGGCATGGAAGAGAATAGGTAAAAAGGCGATTGCATGGGAAATAGGAGGAAAACACGCTTTGTACGCCTAGGGTTTGGCGTGGCCACTGTATTAGTCTGGCAGGTTCCCGAGAACCTAGTACAATTCACGATGTTCGTCCGTTGATTCACTATTGGCATGTTATTTCATTGATCAGTGCTGGCAGTCAAGTGAATAACAACAATAGACAGGCCTCGGTGAGTTCTTGCACGGGCACGTCGAACCCTGAGCGGTGCTCGTACAATATGAGACGTATTTACCCATCCAGACCGGACACCTGAGCGGCCACGGACACGGCCGCTCCGCAGCCCTTTTCTCTACCTAGGACCTCGCTTCTCCTGAACCAATCCACAAGTGACCAAGATAAGTTCCCCAAGCCGCGTGTGCTCTGCAGGCTTCTTTTCTCCAATCGAAGACATCTGGTGTTATGCCAGAGACAACAACAGAAACTACACAGAAATGAGAACATGGAGAAGAGTTCAACCATTGGCGAAATATGGAAAAGATGGCAAACAGTGGCAACAGTCTAGCCGCAGCTCCAAGTGGTGTGTTATGTCGCGTTTCTGTGATGATGGAGATGGTGGTTCGCATATTCCCCCGAGCGCGCGCTGCGCGGACCGGATCTCGAATGACGAAAAGTTCGCGACGAGTCAGAGATGATCAGAACAGGAGAGAATGAAAAGGAGTGGAGAAGCTCATGAACAAAGACCCTTACAGTCTGCTTTGCTTGGCCGGAGAGTCCTGGGGCCACTCTCCATTGGGCTGACTCTGTATCCGAATATCGCAAGCAAGCAAACAGACCAAAGGATACCGAAGCAAAGAGAAGCAAAGAAACGCAAAGAGAAAGCAAGCGACAGACAGATACCTACTCAAGAACCCGCACATAACTCACTCGGCTAATCCAACCGGCCGGCGCCAAATGATACAACACAGGATCAAGGAACATGACCTCTTCTATCCCCCTTCGATTCCTTGTCGAACACGATCACGGACTTATTTGCCTTTTGATGCTCTGGGAGCTGTTATGGCTTCAAAACTCTGTCCCTCTTCCAACTTTCCATGACTTGTCCGTGGCCAGATGCGAGTGGTGAAGGTTCAAAGCGATGGATGTCTCGTCAGAGTTCAGGGACGGACAATATGCTCCGCTGGCCATGTTGATGCTCTTGACAAAGATGCAACAGCAGCAACAGCAGCAGCAAAAACCCTATGACGGCTTGAAGAAGGCGATCTAGGTGGACGAGCTGAACCAAGAGTCAGATTTGGGGCGATCTCCATCCATTTTGGTTCATCCCGAGCCTCCTCAGCTCTCGTTCGACGGTGACCGTCGGGTCTTGGGTGACGCAAGCTGCCTGCACTTGCCCGTGAGTGCCAGGATTCGTCGAGGACACAAGCTCCTCCTCAACGGGTGCCCCCAGTTCCAGATCTGGAGCTGATCATGGGCGGCTCGGAGGACCTCGGGTCGCAAACCACACCGGAATGTCCGAGAAGTTGCGAGTGGACGAATGAGCATGATGGCAAATCTCCCATCCTGTGCGATTTGGGCCTTCTTACCCACCCTCCTGGGATTGATCTACCTATACCTTTGTGGTTACTGACAAGACCGACGACAACTATCAACCATGCGGTGGCTGCAGCAAATGTCGAGCTAAACATGTACCTGCTGGATGACTGGGCGACTGAACGACTGGATGGCGAAAAACTGGTCTGTGGCTGTCCTCGCCCTGGCCCTCGCGCACGCCAGCGACCTTCGCGACATCTACAAGCACCTTTGCCTGATGAGAGGGTGGAGATGGAACCTCGTCTCACTGTGTATCCTCGGCTCGACGCAGCTGTGGACGGAACTCGTGGCGCCGTTGGAGGATCCGTCGATTTATTCTTCTCCTTCTCCGTCTCGAACCAAAGCGAGTGTTCCTCTCTCATCCGATTATGGAGGCCGTCCTACAAGCCAGGCTGATGGATGATATGCCTAAATATCCTGAGTGAAGCACAGCCACCTCATGCTCTCGATATCGCTGCTCAAATGACACAAGGCTGGTGATGGGCCTCCTTCTTCTCCTTCTTCTCCTTCTTCTCCTTCTTCTCCTTCTTCTCCTTCTTTCCACAGAAGGACCGAATACTCCGTCTATCCGGTTTGATTGACACAAACAAATGATACGAGTATACCAAGGACTGAGCCTACCTTCGAAAGTAGACCCTTTCCACTCATTCCCCACGATAACACACTGGGCACCGGTGCACAAGAAAGAGATGCAATATCACAAAGAGCTTGCCTCTCTATCCACAGCCAGGCCTGCAGAAAGCACGAGGGAGCAAGAGTTGGACATGTGCCCTTCTGCCGCACAATAGCGAAGTCTTTCGTCCCGGATTTCACATCATAATGGCATCCTAACAGTGGAGATTCCTCATGCTACAGGCTGCGTTGTAGTAGGCGAAGTATTCTTCTAAACGGCTGAAATCAAAATGAGGCCGAGAATAACGATGAAGAGGATCCTGACTGAATGTTTTGGCTGGCCATTACTTCCTCCTTACTTCCTACTTCCTTTCTGGACCATTGTACGAGCTACGTTTTCAAGGTGAGATCAATACTGGTGCTTGGTAAAGGTCCAATAACTAGTAGCTGAGTCGAATCTCCCTCTCCGGCGGCGACGAATGCTCTGCGTTGTAGCTGCGTTGAAGGGAATCCCCCAATAAGTGGGTGGTACCGACTCTCTCTAGCAACTCCGTCGCTACTAACATGTTGCTAACTGGCAGAATCTCGATACTGGCGCCACATTCCTGGGATCCAAGGTGTCTATCTTTCTCGCTTCAACCCTCGTCCTCCGCATCTCTCGCAATTCCTCTTTCGCCATCCTCGATTCAACCGGGCGGTGGGTTTTCACGAACCATCATTGAGCCACGCGGCAAAGCCTATCAGAAGTCTTCTATGAGTGCCATGGCTGCGGAAGAGAACAGTGATGTGCTGGCTGGCAAGAGCTTGAGAAGCGAAGAGAAGGAACAATATCGCGGAGATGGTTTGAAATGCGCTGGCAGCTTCTACACTTTTCGGCGTTGAAGAATCAGAAGGTGATCACATACACCCTACCTCGACGAGGACCTTCTTGAATGCCTCCTCTAGACGCTCTGTCGGCGGCCGCCGCGGTGGCGGTGGCAGTCCAGGTCGCAGGAGCCAGGTCGAGCGACACTAGACGTTTGCTGGCTGCTCCAACTGCCGCTAAGATTGGCCGCAAATATTTGATCAAAGTCGATTCAGATCATGAACCAGGGCGTCACGGCGCTTGCGGATGCGTGGGCCCAAGCCCATAGGACTATATCCTTGCCGAAACTGAGCGAGCACCTACAGCCTCGATGCTCTCCCGTCAAAGGCTCGACATGTTCCTCGTCGACCTTGAAAGAAACACACTTGTCAGACCCCCAACCGCTATTTATGATCCTTTGCTCGCTCTCAGCTGTATGTTCTGACCCAGCGTCCTGGAGAGAAAGAGATAGGAAGTCTACGAGGAAGTCTTTGGGGAACTGCTCGTGACATGAGCCGGAATATACATGCGGAGACCCTTTGCAGAACACCTTGTACCACGGCTTCAACGCACCATGTTTACCCCTTTCTGGTTCCGTTGCGAAAATTCGCCTACAATCGAGTCCTCGGCTCCCCCAGCGCTGCATCTTCATCGGAAGGACCATTGTTCAGGGCGGAGGTTTCTCACGTTCAGACTGACTCCAGTCAATGCCGCAATTGTTGCTGCTTTTAACCAGTTAACGACAAGCTCTGGGCATGGAGAACTAGAGACGAGCCAGCCCAACGAAAGCGTCTTTTCACACTTGAATGCGTGAGCACAGTTGTGCGTTCCCGCTTTGAAGTGCGGCCAATTCGACGGCACCAGCACTGACTTACTAGCAGGCTTGGAGGAGCACACTGGCAAGGAAGGGAGTGCCGACTTAGACTTGATGCTCATTCTGCATAGATCTACGCACAATTCTTGGTTCAGCACTGATGTTAGTATGCTATACAGTCTTTCCAACACGAGAGAGTGCAGCAGCGCGACGTGGTCTGACCGTCATCTCAAGCTTACTTCTCGGCCCCTTACGGCTTGTCCCTTGAAGCACTCAGGAGCGCAAACGGAGCGACATATCCCGAAGAAAGCGCATGGAAAGCTACACGTCAAGAGGAGGAGTGAGTTTCTGGGACTCTGTACCCAGGACCTTCTCGCAGCAATGGTTTAAAGAGCTAGGAAACATTGTGGAGGGAGGCTGGGCTGGACACTTTCCACAACGCCGGTTTTACTTGGTGAATGCTTTGCCATTACCATGGGAAGAACAAGTCGGTTGGGAAATGGTCAATCTGATTTTATCGTGTCTGTGGGATGGATGCCCCCGGCTTTTCGAAACAGCATTGGTGTGTCTGCCTCCTCTTGTTGCATGGGGTCAGATCCGTCACAATCATATATCACCAAGTGGTACAGCATCCCCTGCCGCCGACTTGCCCGACCGAACATGCAATACAGTGTAACGCAATGGCAACCAAGGCTTGAGAATCCACAAACACACCAAGAATCTCTGGCTCTGGCTCTGGCTCTTGCTGTCGGACAGCGACAGAGAAGCAGCACCAAAGGTATTAACGAATGGGGTGTCCAAATACCCTCTGAGATATGAGACGTGAGATGGAGAAGCCACACCCACAACGCAGAACGCACACCTCGCTGGCTGGCTGTGTTGACGTACAGATCCAGCACCTACCATGCACTTCCAACCTAGGAAACTAACCAACTACTGACTGGGTGGGTGGGTGTCAAACAAAACACGCTTTCTACCGGCTTGACTGGCTACTCTGGCCTCTGCAATGGCGCTGTTTACGACGAGGACGACCGTACATACATATATACATGTATGCATATATAGCGACGAGTCGTTGGCTACCTACCTACCTACCTACCTACCTACCTACCATAAATACTTGTGCTTGATACCCAGATCTGCTCGTATCCTCGTGGCCTCTTCAGCGGCTTGCGCAGCCTGGGCCACGGGCTTTAGGAGTGCCTCCGCTAATGTTTCTTCTTCCCCATGCATGGAGCCACAAAGACGGCTGGGAGCGCGTTTCTCGGAGCCATTTTCCTCTGCAAAAAGAGAAGCGGTGTCACTTCAAGGATACTTCGTCTTTGCACGGTGGCGCAGAGCGGCGCAGGGCGGCGCAGAGTGAATGGGCGAGTGAGCTCCGAGCTCTGCTGTTGACATGTTGGGAGAATTACCCGGGCATTTGAAGGAAGCAGCCGGGCTTCGTAGGACGGGTATTCAGGATTGGTTTCCTGCATCAACTGCATAATGGGATGTCACTAAGAGCCCTCCGTGGGTTGTTCTGGGGGACACGGACCTATCAAGCCCCAGCCTCGCCATGAAGAACGAGGACTTGATTGAGAACTGTAGTACACGCCGTCGAGCATAAACCGTACGGCAGTCGGTGGGCTTTTATCAAAGATATAAGGTATTCGAGCAGTGACTTGAGCAGACCTGGAGCATTGTTATAGACCTGCAATGTGTTGTGTAGCCCAAGAATGAGTGCAGCTGACTAAGCACATTGATAGAGGAACGAGGCTGAGACGAGGCTGAGACGAAGCTGAGAAGAGGAAAGAACTGGCAAGAGCAATGACACCGACCCAATGTTCAATGGCTCCTGCTGCATCATAGAAACCAGGTTCGACTTACGCCATCTCTTCCTCCTCCGAACCCGCACTCTCTTTCTCTCCCCTCATCATATCAGTCTCTTTCACCACATCTCGTTCCACCCTCATCGTTCCATCCCATCTTCCCTACCTTGTGTCTGCTGTTTCAAGCTTCGTTTCCGTGGCAAGTACCACGGGATATCAATTCTGCACCATGAATCTGCCCCCCATTCCTCCATTGGCCGAAGACAATGCAGAGGTTGCCACCATTATCGAAGATATCAACCGTCGTACCGTCGGCGATCCGCCTGACACCGCTCGCTGGATTGAATACCCCCTGTCAGAGCCAAACTGGATCGTGACGAACAAACACTTGGCTGAGCAGAGAGGGCCAACTCAGTATGTTTTGAAAGGCAAGATGAATCCTCAGCTCGATTCCTGCTGACCGAGATGTAGATACGGCTATTTCTGTGGCCTGGAGACCTTCGTTCACCAAATCCCATCCCCGGCTCAGCAGTTGTTCATACAGTCTTTCTCTCGGAAACTCCTCAAGAAGTTGACCAAGTTGTGTAGACGACACCGCGTCAGGATGTTCAGGAAAAGAATCTTAGCCATCACGCCGCCTACTTCGAAAGCAGGATCCAACGCCTGTCGCGATCTACATCAACCAGACGCCTTCTTCCACCACGTCTGTCTCCCCAAATATGGTGTCGTGGTCGAAATTTCCTTCTTGCAGAAGCGGGAGAGACTGCAAGAATTGGCCGAGTTCTATATTCTCAAAAGCAACCGCAAGGTCCGATTGTTCGTTGCTTTCGACTACGATCACCATCGCACCTGGAATGTGTCCATGCATACATGGAGACGAGACTATACAGACCCAGAAGGCCGGAAGCTGAAGCATCACTATCAGGTCAGTATACTGCCACCAGATCCGAACCGTTTCTCACGTTTGTGTCTAGGAGATCCGTGGCGACGATGGAAGACTCGTTCCGGGCCCTCCTCTCCGTGTATGCTTGCTTGATTTCGCACGTCAAGAACTCATTCCACCATTCTTACACGGTCGGAGCATCGAACTCTCCGTGCGAGAAATCGGCGCCGTCATTGAAGAGGCTGACGCTCTGGAAGAGATTGAACTGGAGGAACTGGATAGCGATGGCGATTCTGAGGACCCAGAAACCGCAAGAGATCGTGGACATCTGGAATGGCCATTTGAAGAGGTTGGACACATCCCATACCCATAGTCAAACCCAGCAGTGCCATACGCATCGAGCACCCACCGACCGAGACCTAAAGACACCATGGCAGAAGCATGTCAGAACAGAAGGAGAGAAACGCGAGAGGAAGAAAGGCAGCAATCACGCACCACTATCCACCGTCTTACAACCTAGAAGTATACACAATATCTTCAGAAACGAGGCTGCGAGAGGAGATGGTGGGCATCCAATGCGACGACCCTTTACGTATCATTATCACAGGGGGTTACACGGCATGGGTCAAGGTCCTTGAGACGTTTCACTCTTTTCCTACACATAGGCAGATAGCAATGGCGAAGCAGTATATCTCATCGACGCGAATTCCTTTGCAACTGGGTGCCGAGAGTTGGTGTGTGGTTCGCTGTCGCCTGTTTTGTATAGCTTCTCTTGGTGTTGAGAACGTCCCAGTCTGTGCACTGGCCGATAACCTCCTGTACCTCTAGCTGGCTGTCCTCAACACCTCCGTCGACCTCTTGACCGGCCGTAAATGCATATCCTCCCAAATTCTCCCTTGACCGTGTGACCCAAGAAGCCTTTTGAGACGAGGGCCGCAGCGTCGAAAACCAGTGGCACGTCCCCCTTTTTCAGTCGGTTTCCAAAATTGTTGATGCATGGGGCAGGAGGACCTCCTACTCTCTTCTCGCAGCACAGTCACGGATATTACTCCGGACAAGAATGAACTGTTCCATAACGCCGCGTCGAGTTCGATCCAGATCATTCAACGACAAGGGCATTCAAGTCAAGTCACGTCACGGCACTTGGTGTAGGACCACAAGGTCTTTGGCAATCAGTCACCGACAAACTGAGCGAGCAGACAACCTCATGAGGATTGAGCCTCGATGCTGCTGCTCTCGGTTGTATCGTTGTACGAGGATCGATATGGTTTCTTTTTCTTGTTGAACCGTGAACCGTGAAACCGTGAAACATGCCCAGTGAAAAGCCCCCGAGGACCATTTTCCGTACAGACTGGTGAGGATTGGGGGGGCGTTCTGGCGAGGTGTGTATGTGTGTATGTATGTAGGTGCCGACTCGGACCTGGACCGGGGCCTGGACACACCATTTCTCGGGTTTGGCGTTGGGTGTTCAACAGGTATACCTCGAAGATCCGATCCAGACGGAAAGAGGAGGAAGTGGCCAGCACGTCGACACGGTAGATCCGTCATATCAAGGTGTGTTCTGCTTCTCGCCCCCCCTTGCGACGTGTACTCCTCGAGAGTGCGCTATACACGTAGCATCCAGTCCCCGAACACGCGTGAAAAGGCCACGCCACAACGGTAGAGGAGGAGTTGGTCTCTCGCTGGGACGCGATTTAGGCCAGGATCTCCTCGTCGCAATGGTTTTTTGTAGAGGAGGGGCACATACACGGTGAGGAAGGGAGAGACTGGACTGGACCTGGACATGGAGACACGTTCTTCCACGACCACCAGCTTTTCACCTCGTGAATGCTTGACCATTACCGTGGGAAGAACAAGTTCGAGTCGTCGGAATGGTTTGATTTCGTGCATTGGTATTGGTAATCCTATCTAGCTAGCTAGCTAGATCTAGTCCCGAAGAGGCCCATTCGGGAGAGAAATTTCCCGGAGGTTTTGATGGTGGCGGGGTGTGCACGGAAGAATGCTGTCTTGCTTGTGTGAAAACCGAGATATGCATGCATATGATATCCATTTCACCGCACTATTTTGGAATTCCTGGGGGTGAAACCAACTCCCCATCACGCCGGCCCGACCGTGCAGGGATGTGCTGAGGGTTAATATCGTCTTTGTGTTGATTCGGCCACCCACACCCACGCCGAGCTGGTGCGCTTGGTCTCTTGGACATGGAAGACAAAGAGAATGGGATTCGACGCCGAGATCGGGGCGGGAGGAGATTCCATTTCCGTCTCAGGCCGTAACGGTTGCTGCTGAGCAGTCTAGACGTGGACACTACCAGCGTGGTAGACACGGCCGGCATATGGTTTCGGAGCCGATGTGCGGGAGATCGTTGTTGCAAGCCAAAGGCACGCAATGTTCATAGTCCACGACGGACTAGGCTTGAGATCCGATGCCGTCATTCGAAGCTTGGCGTTGTCGGGCCAGATATTCATCCAGTCTTTTCTGCTTTTCGAGATTTCCCTCGTCCGTTCGTCCCTCTTTCAAACTCCTCAGTGCCGGGGGCATCGCGCTTCCATCCTTGTTCAATCCCACGCTCTCAAACAGGACCTGCAGCTCTTCCACTAGCCCACTGGCGACCTCCCTCGACTCGTCGGTGCCGTGCTGCAACTCTGTCTTTGCACGTTCGTACATGGTCTTCATTCGGTCAAACTTCGACTTGTCCCTTATCATTGTGATCAGGTGATCTCGGTTCTGCCGCATCATGGCCAACTCGATCGCAGCTCGGCCGTCCTCGAAAGGGTCGTCTTGCTTCGACGCCTCGGTATCAGGATCCAACTTTGCGTGCTGCACCACGTCCTTCTCCAGCCTTCCGCTCGTTTTGGCAGGGTAATCGTGTTCGTCGCCGCGGACAGCGACCGGCCAGGCCCATGGCGGCAGAACTGCCGTCACCAGACCCAACACCATGTTCTGACTGAGGGGTCCAAAGTAGTTTGAGTCCATGGACTTTTCCCGGCTGTTCGCGTCCCCTTCGACCCAGATATGGTTGTACGGCACAATCACAGGGTCATCGCCCCCCGGATAGCCGGGCAGGGGTTTGACTCTGTCTCCTGGAACGCCGATGACCCTCTTGACGGCCAATTTTGTGGGATCGTGAGGCGCATAAAAGACCACAATCTGCCCCCTCTTCAGTGTCAACCGCGAAGATCCGTCTCTTGTCAGGTTTGGGAACGCCTCGATGCCCTTGACCTTTTTCACGAGGATGACGTCCGGCGCAGTCGGAGGGAGGTGCGGAGAGGAGTTGATGTTGAACAAGGGGGCCATTGACGCGCCCTGCACTCGCATGATGGTGAACGGGAACGACATGAAGAGGACTAGCAGCGGCGGAGCGATGACGAAGAGCCGCCATGTCCAGCTCCGGGCAAAGCGCCAGATGGAACTGTGTCGTGTGTCCGATTCCCCAGGCTTTTTCGCTCCCAGCTCCGCGCCCGTCGTTTGCGCAGATTGCTGCGCACTTTGACGCGTGGCTGTCTCGATTGCGCTTCTGCTGGGGAACGTGATCATGCGACGGGGTCTGAGGGAAGGGCAGTATCGACAGAGGTTCGTAGGACGTGTGCGAACGTCGACCACATGGCGGACGCCATTGGAGATCAACACTCGGGACGGAGACAGCATTTGCGAACAAAACCTGGAGTAAAGAGGACTGCGCCGCCTTAGGCACCAACCCACCTCCGCCGGAGATGAAGGCCGCTATTCCGTTCAGCCATATCTAGTGGTGCGCAGGAGAGATCGCGACGGAGCAGATGTTGCGCAAAAATTCGAGTCGGCGCAGGGAGTTGGAGAAGCCAGTTCAGAGTGGGGATGTTCATGGAAGGTTTGCCGACCGAATGTCTCCGAGGTCCCCGACCACGATTCGGGGCTGACAGGTGTAGGAAGGTTTGCCGAACGAGTATCTCCGAGGCTCCCGACGAGGCTGCGAGACTGCGAGGCTGCGCCCTGCAACGATTCTTGCTCTTGCTCGCACGGTGTCATCACATCTTGGAACACTTGAATGTCGATCGGGCCTTGTAGGTGCGTTGGCACTCGCACAAGTCGAAAGGCGATTTCGCTTTATTATGCTTTGGCAGAATCTGCCACGATCGAACTTGACTGGGCAGGACTGTGGGGAGAAACTAAGACAGCGTTCGCGATCGATGCTATGATTACTCTGTAGCCCACGTACTGCGTGTATGACTAAAGACCTGTGCCATCTTTTTGACCGAACAGGAGTACAACGCCGAACCCACAAACACCGATGGATTGATCTAGCTCCAACCCGTTGGAATACCGCAGATGCATTTCTCCGAGATTACCTGCCATGTCTTCTTTCCCTCGTGCTTCCAGGGACGTAACCGCGGTATCCAGTCCGTGACTTTGATTCATATCGCCGAAGCACTGCTGCATCCTTCATTTGTCGAGGCCAGGATTGTTCTTTTTCTCTCTATTCGTATATCTCTCCATCTCATCCTTCGACGGTGGCGTTTCCAAGTCGAAAATATGAATCCCACAGGCAAACAGCTGCATTTCGATCGCGTGGTCATTGAACGGGGACTGGGAGGATCGAACGTCGGCTTCTTGCCTTGCGGATTCCCTTCGGTGCCACCACTCCCCTCGAGCCGCTCACGCCGTTCCTTGGACTCACTGTGCGCGCCTGTCCATCTCTTTGAGGCTTTGGAACCGAGGTGGCTTTTTTTTTTCTTCTCCTTTTTCTTCGGCCGAGGCAGAGATTCGGGCGTTAGGTATTGTTCTGGCGTTGGAGTTGGGGTTAACGACTTCGGCCAGGAGAGTCTGCTTGAGGGAGGCCGTTCGTCCAGGCTAGGGCTTCGCTATCTAGGAGGAGGGCTCGGATATCCTGCTTGCTGTCGTAGACGCTCAATCGCACCACAGACTCTCTGCTCCGCGGCCGCTGCGCAATAGCAACTTCCATCTGCATTGGTGTCCACTCCATTTGCAAGGCATGAAAGACAAGAGAGAGGAGAGGGGTTCGAGAATAAACCGTGTCAATTATTGACTCCTTGCAAGCGGAGTTGATGGTTGCGTGGACGCAAGATAAAAGTCGCAGCACAATTATCCACCCAGACTCGACACAAGACGCTCACACTCTTCAAAGACATGCCCGCTGTCCGTGTCCACCTCCGCGCTCCGCAGCACAGTATCATTCGACTCGACTACACCACTCGACTCGAGGAAAACATTCGGTTCGAAGGACATCCCGATATCTCCGTCGACCCAGCCACATCTGAATGGCAACCACCCCAGCCAACAGGCCCCCGATTTTGCCCACATCGAACCAGCGAACGATCGAGCGAAACAGGCATTTCACGAGATTGTCCAGGTTATGGATAGCGATCCTAACAGGAACCTTCATTGCCGAAGATTCATATACGCGGTCGCCATGCGAGTATCAGGTATCACCAGGTAACTCGACTGCCAATGCTCGTGCCCTCACGTGGAAAAAAGGGTGTTACTCAACGGCGAGCAAGTTTCACAGGGGGGCTGGTATCTTAGGAGGTGTACAGTTCTCACACTTGGAAACCTTGCCTTCAAGATCGAATTTCTACCCAGAATGAAGAAGCCGACATTGCGCAGCTGGATGCGGTCGCGCAAGAAGTGTGGCGATTGATTCAAAGAAAGAATCGAATCAATTGATCCGACATCTTCAGACACCAGCTCGTCCTTCAAGGATATCTGATACAAACTCCCCAGGCATTTGGAGCTTTCGGAGTTGTATGTTCATGTGTCAAGATCACGTCCGGGAATGTATATGCTATGAAACGAGTTCAAAAAACTAGATCTTCGTTTCACCAGAATTGGAGATGAAGTTGAGGACCTCAAGCTACTTGAACGACATGTGAGTTTCCCTCTCGGTTCGACCATCTCCTACAAGCCAACGTTTCTCCGAAAAGCCCCCGTTCGTCCGGCGGCCGAACGCTCACCGTCCAGAAGTCACCGTGGCTCGTGGCCTGACAGACCCGCCGCCGCCGCCTACGGGGAGCGCATCCCCGGGACTTGGAAAGCAGTGAGTGGTGAGAGTGCTCAGGGGCACGCACACGGCTTCCTATCTGCCCCTTCCTTCAGGGTGAGGTTGACTCATGGCTGTCGTACTGATGGCGGCGAATCTACATTCTCCAAAGTGTCCTTTCTAACAGCCACTGAAACTCCCCTCGGTCTATCAGTGAGTGCAGTACTCCTTCCAGAACCTCAAGGTCCTTCCAGCATCCTGAACCTAGCCCTCCGGCTGGACATGGACGACATCTTTGAGTGTTTCAAAGTCATCTGGGTCGACCCTCCCATCCGCCGGGAGTATTCTCACCTTTGGGAATGCCTCAAGCATGGTCTGGATGTATTCTGTTCTCCAACTCCTCGTCATGTCTCTTCCTCTTCCTGTTCAAAGGTAATCGGCCACGACGGCAGTTCTGGTCTTAACTCATTCCAGTGTTCCGCGATTTGAATCATCGGGGACCGGAGCTTGTATGTCTCCCGCTTCCTCTACGACGTACGCTCTGCCAGTCTAGGCTCGACGAAGGAGGATATACGATTCGCTATACATGATTGCGGAAAAGAGGCGACGGTTCTATTTTGTCGGGAGGACTCCGTAGTATTTCTGGTAAAGGGCGCTGTCATGAAGTCTGTCCGCCTTTTGCCTGGTGTCTGCATCTTAGAATACCACAGCTGCTCGATTTCTCTGGCAAGACCAGTCCCGGAGGTAGATGTTCAAAGTGTCGAACCGTTCGAGATATCTTCGCTCGTGAGATGCGAGGGCCAACTGTACAGCCTTGCCAGTCAATGATGGAGGTTATTCCGATTGCGCCGGGGTCAACAAAGACGTTGCCCAGATTGAGACCGGGGTTGGACAGAATTTCGAGTCTCAAGACGGTCGGAACTGCCAGAATCGTGCGAAGGTAGAAATGCTGGCCGGTGACCACTCCAGATTTGACGGATCACAACGTCCATGGTGGCAACCTCGCTAGCTGTTGTGAAATACGCAGGCCTAGCAATTAGTTTAGGGATCTTCGCAACTACTTTAGCTCCGTTGTCCTTCAGGAGTTGAAAGACCTTGTTGTACTGACCTTCGGGGAAATTTACAGTATAAACACCTTTACAGGTGAGCAGTTGTAGACCTTGTCACAGATGCCATACACTTCGCAGCTCCAGGACCAACTGGTGCAAGCGCTGACTCGAAGAGGGTTTGGATGTTGAAGTGAACGCAGCAGATGGACAGTTCGTAGGCTTCACTAAATCTGCGAGAAGATTCAGCTTGAGGCAGACGCCCACTCTAGTAGATAACTCAAAGCCATCGTTTCGCGGTATAATTGAAGAATTGATCTTCGGTGGCGCTCATACTTAGTAAGACTTGGTCTGAGAATCTGAGATAAGTTGAATCATCAGATAGTAGCGCGGTATGACGCATCTTCAGTACAAATACTTCGCCGTGCTTCAGGGGTCAGCCACGTGGTTTCACGTGGCAAGACTGACCGCCTGGCGCACATTGATGTCTCGTATCTTGTATTTTTGCTGGATGGGCTTTACCTCGCGACCATTCGGATAGTCTCTCGGTCTTTTTCTACCTTTGACCAGAGCATCCGCTACTTTCTGGTCAATCTCACCCTTTATCGCTCTACCTCCGCAAGGAAAGCCACCGCAAGTAAAACAACCGCGACAACGCCCATCAGAGCCGACAGCTTGATTTTATACTCCTATCCGTCTGCAGTATAGTCCTTCTCACCCAACCAGACGAGGAAACAGGCTTATTGAATGCTTCAGGGCGCCAGCGGACGAGCAAGGCGACTCTCTGACCAATGTCGTCTTCACGATTGCCTGTCTTAAAGATAGACGGGACACCGCCAGGTATAGCATTCTGTACCATTGACGCGTTGGATGCAAGGGCCACGGAGCAGAGAATCAGTGCCGTCATCGACAAACTCCGGGAACTGCAAGATGGATGGCCAAGTCCTTCTCCCAGACAACAAAGCCCTTCCATGGACGAGCGGCCTGAGTCGATAACTCCGCCGGAGCGAAATATCGCGCCCGAGCCTCTACCTCTACCGGAGAAAAGGAGGAAGAAAACAAAAGGAGCCTCACAGTCTCAAAGAGATGGAAAGGCACGTGCAGAAAAGTCAAAGAACGGCACAGGCCGCTCGACGAGAGCCGTGCCGTCAAACGGAATCCGGAAGGCAACAAGCAGACGGGTTGTCCTCAATCCCCATTCAATGATCACACGAGCGAAGCGCAGGTCTTTGCCTCTGGGGTACGAACATTCCAATTTGTAACCGCTGCCGTCAACGGGGCCATCGCAGATGGCCTGGAAGAAATGCAACTCCATTGTTCAACTGGCCGGAACCATATCAACCAGTCGGTATTTATGGTGACACCGATGGGAGCCTCCTCGATGGCAAAGGCCTTTTTTTTTTTTGCAAGCGAGGGGTCGTTGTGGAAATATTGTACTTCTACATGCTACATCATAGTACCTAACAGAGTTCTCATTTGAATCGATGTAACTATTCCCCCTCCGTTCCAATCCGCCCGCATTTCCCAAGTCCGAAGTGCCCAGACCTCAGTCCGTGCATGAGTTCGGGGTTATGAAGGAAGAGAGGGATCTCGTCGTCGCCATGAAGATGGCTGGTATCAATCGCAACTTGGCTTCGTCCGAGGAAAAGCACCGACTTTACTGGGTCGGAATTCGACCGCACCGCTATGAACCATACACTCGGGATCAATCTTCCCCTGACACTACTTGTTGGGGAGAGGGCCATGGTAAGTTACAGAACTGGTAGCGAGACTCGACCGACAAGATAGACCCGAAGAACACGCTAGCCCTTTTCCGGTTAACTATATCTTGGCATATTTGCACCGGTTCAAGCAAACATCTGGACTTCGTGAGCATGTGTTCCTCATATCAACCCTTTTGTCGAACATGGCTGATCCAGCAAGCACGAGCAACCCGGACGTTTGGCGGACTTATGAACCATATCCAGTGCCATTCCACCCTCAAAAGACGCGTTGTGAAGATTGCCGGGTGATCAACATCCGACATCCGTGCTCTCGGGATCCCTGCCAGCCTCGCAACACCCTTCTGCGGTTCCGAGTATCTGAGAATCGGGGCCTACACCATGAAACGGCGCGGATTGCTTGTGCCATAGTTGTGGGTAATGCGTGGGAGGGCTATCTGTCGACTGATCCCGATGGGAACGATCCTGTGGACAAAAACCCAGAGTTGCCGCTCAGGGGCGCGACGTACTACTTTCACACAGCACCACCGACGAACGGTGAGATCACTTCCGCGTCAAAAGTCCCAGATACCTAACAGTTGCCAGGCGCAGTAGTAGATTACGCAGTCGTGCCTCGCTTCGGGCACTGGGAATTTCCTTCCGAGCTCCCCTCCTATTGGAAAGAGATTTCGAGATTCCCCAGAGACTGGCGGTGTGCCACCGACCCGCGTTGCAGGCTCACACAATGTGATTACGCTGTGGAGAACGCCCGCTTAGTTCCCACGGCGGAAACAGAGTGGTTCAACAAGAACGCCATGTCTTTGTACACGCATGGTTTCACGACCAAGGACCGGCAGAACGTCGTCCGCTTCAGGAGGCAAGATACCCTAATAGCGTATTAAAAAAAAAGGCATTGGAATTAAAGAGGACACCCTGGGGATCGACAATGACGCCCTAGTGGTACTGGAGAAGACGCTCTTGGAATACGTGAAGTTGCATTAGTGGCAGTTAAGAAGACACCATCAGAATAGACGTGAAGCCGCTTCAAGTCCGCGCGTTCCGAGCTCCCGAGCGGAACCAGTCCTAGCTCCCGGTTAACTAATTGACTAGCTATTTAGTCGATCAGCTTTAACGTAGACCATCCCAAACCATCCTAAACTATCCCCGACTATTTTACTCGGTAGACCAACTCAAATTCGACCGACTTCTTCTGCTTCTTAGATGGTGGACTATGCGTTTCGCTCTGAACACTATTCTCTTTATCGTCTTCTTTGGAGGTCTCCTCCGCAGGCATAGTTTCTTCATGTTTCCGTTTCTCTGCTTCGATCCCACGCAACCGTGCCTCACGCTTGGTGATCCCTGCCCTGTATACCTCGGACAAGTCATTATAGTCTGCTTTCAGTGCCTCGATTTCTTTCAGAGCATCGGGCACTCGATCTGCCCTCTCCAGAAACGATGCGAAGTCGACACGAAGTTTGATGGTTAGCTCGTCGGTTCGACCAAGAAGATTGACGCTAGCAGAGATTGCGTCTGCGTAGGCATTAGAGATTTTCCCGACACTGCGACCGTGATAAGGTTCGCATTTCGCACATTCGGCCTTGAGTTCGACATATAGTCGTTTGGTTTGTTCATCGCGTGGTGCGGGGGGGCAGCATTTTTCCAATAAGCACCACCCCCGTGCAAATCGCCCCTCGCGTCGACACGCCCGACACATTTCAAGGACTAGAGAAGGTATAGGACTTCTGATTGTCTCAAGCCTGTCCAAGAGGTCGGAGCTGGTGTCCGACTCGCGGAGGAGCTCGGCAAGTTCTGTCTGACTCTTAAGGTCATTAACGCCTCTCTGAAGCAAGGCCAATGAGGCTATGTAGTTCTACACAATGTAAGCTTGAAACCCATCAAGGAGAGATTTGTGGCGCACCTGGGATCCGATCATGGCTGAATACAACTCGTCGATGGCTTCACGGTCTGCACGTTTATAGTGTTCCCACCATGCCGCCGAAAGCTCACTTTTCGGGCTAGCATAGCTGAAATCGAACAACATGCCTGAAGTGAATACATTCTCGGTTCTTATGGCACGGTGGACCCATCCAGCGTCATGAATGATATCAATTGTCTCCAGTAGGTATTTTCTGATTTGTTCGAAGGTCGCTTTGTCAACATTGTGCTTTCGGAGGTTTGGTTCGTGGATGCGCTCGAGGTAGATGCGGTTTTTGTGGGGTTTGCTGCCACAGTATCGTGGTATGCGACCACGAAGACTTTCGACCTCTTTTAGGCAATGATAGGCGTTGTATTCTGCGCGAAATGCTCTTTTGTGATTGATCTGATCTGCCAGTTAGCAAAACGCGTCGGCAAAGGAGTACCGACACACCTCTTTGATCACACATTCAGTAGTGCAATAAATCGGTCCGTAACGACCAAACGCGAGAATCTCTCTGTCTCCCTGCATCATGTTATATCGTAAGTTCTTGGTGAACAACTGTTGTTGAAGCTAGTGTGGTGGTTGACGAAGTTGTTATGGTGGTGATGGTGATGATGCGTCCATTGTGATGCGTCCATTGTTTTGTTTTGCCTACGGCGGCAATACCTCGGACTCAGGTGGCTCTAGCGTTGACAGCGGAATTCGGAGAATCTATTTGCCGTTGTGGCTCTAGCGTTGACGACGGTATCTGGAGAATTTATTTGCTGTTAACATACTAGCCGAAGGTGGACTAGCGTGACTGGTCCCTGTAAACCGCAGTTGGGCTTCTGTCCGTGCCGTGACTGGTCCCTGGAAACCGCAGTCGGGCTCCTATTCACGGACAGACACGGTTCTTGCACCGTCATCGACAGGCACCAGTTGGCATCCCAACGCAGACAAACAATGCTTGTGGCCAAGTGCCGTCATTCACATGATGGCGCAATCCCCTTACAACGCACCTCGTGCCCGCGCAGCGTACATCAAACCCAAGCATCCCACCGACCCCTTTCACCTGCCGTCACCACGCGAGATACGTTTCCTTCATCCCGGCTACCCCGACGATGACTCTTTGTTGCTGAGTCTGCCTGCTCTCGACAGTCCTGATGGTATTCATCACCAGACAGCGTTGGATGTATGTGCCCTCGTGGCCGGGAACAAGTGGGACGGCTTCTTCACACTCGATAAAGATGGCAAGCTGCGAGTTCCCACCGACGACATGGATGCTTCTTTGCAGGGAAAAGCGTATTATTTCCAGGTTCCGGCAGAGGATAGTGATAACCCAGGTGATATCCCTTGAACGTATGACCGGCTCCAGCTGACAATAATCAGGCATCCGTAAAGATTACCCTGTTGTCCCGACTTTTACAGAGTGGAAATTCCCTCACAACACTCTTCCAGCCCGTTGGAGCCGGGAACCTACCTTTGAACTGGCCGACGTTCGACGATGCCTCCTGTCAAAGTCGATTAGCCTCCTTGAAATCGCCCATATTATCCCTCGGAATATGTTTATTGAGAAGTGGTTTAACGACAATGGAATGCTCCGCTACGATGGGATCCACAGCAACAGAAACATCATGACTTTGAAGGTGGATGTGCACCAGTACTTTGATCACAAGCCCAAGTTCGTGATTGTGCAAAAGTATGGCAAAATGGTGGCACATTTTTTGAGATGTCGTTCCGCCGAGGAACGTGAACCCGTCGAGCTCTACCACAACGTCCCAGTCGCCATCACCGAACAGCACCACTGCTTCCTACTGACTCGGCTCGCTTGGACCGTCTTCCCACTTATCGAGCTTTTCCTGAAGAAAGGTGTGTCGCGACGCCTCCTACGCAAGACTGGCGAGGGCGTTGAAATCATGGAAGAGAATGCTCAGAAGTGCATCCAAGCCTTTCTGGACGGCCAACCGCGGAGTGCAAGCCCCACGAAGCGGGCTCGAAAGGACAGTGGGGGGACGCAAGACGCGTGTGGCTGGGGTAGCCAGGACGCAAGTGATTGGGAGACCCGGGATGTTAGTGATTGGGAGAACCAGGACGCGAGTGAGTGGGAAGAGCAGCTACGAGGGCGAAAGAGGAGGCGCGAGTTGTCAGTACGTGGTACGCAACATGAGCCACTTTATATTAGAAGAATAGGGAACTAGAGCCAGAGCCAGCGGTCAAGATCCAGAGAGTTCCAAAACTCCTGTGACCGAGGTAGGCGTGTACCAACCGCAATACGAGTAATTTGCCTATGTGAACACGATCCTTGGGCTGATCCACCACATGTTCTTGGGGCATTTCAGCGTAGGACAGACTGTCGGCATAGTTGCCTGAGACCGACTCCACGTGATAGCAGAGGCGGGGGAGAGAGGGAGGGAGGGGCTCATTGCCAACAATCGTCGCCTTCTGTATAAGACTCCTCTATACTCTTGTCTCGTTGATGTCCCCCTGCTCCAAGATGTATACAACTCTAAGAGCTTATCTGACCCGTCCAAACGTTCCTCTCAGCGTACACCCCAAAGTGAATGGCGCTCAAGTGCGGACCGATGGCGCAGCACAAAATTGGTCGCCGGTAGACAAGTGGGGGATCTGGGCAGACTTCAACATTGACACTATCGAAACTCTGTTCGGAACTCTCCTTGACACCACCTTCAAAGTTGCGAAGCCACCCCCACCTTTGAACTCACTGCGCTGTCTTCAATATGAAAGTCACCTCGATTTCATTCTGATACGACAGAACAGTGTTATTGTCAACGAAGCACTACGGGTAGCCTGCAGTCATCTAGGCCTGCGCCAAGTGGAATGGATAACGGGCGTGGGTAATTCTGGTGATGGAACGTTCCCGGACTGGAGTGGCATCCAGGTGTCTGGTTCCAACGATGAGGAGAGCATCATTCCTGGGGATACAAAGCTCACCACAGATGTCCTCAAACCTGCGACTGACAAGTCAAGTTCGAAGCTAGACTCCGATGACACACCTGTATCAGAAACAAACGATCCCGAAACTGAGCTAGCTCGGTCGTGTTTACAGCAGGCTAACTACTATGCCCGTAGTCACAACGCGCGATATTTCTATGTTATCACGAACAAAGAGCTATTTCTGTGCCGTAGGACGGCGGATTCACCTCATGGTACTCCCCTCGCCACCCGCAGGACAAAGAGAACAACAGTCACGGATCCCAATACCACTCCCAACCAGCAGATTGCTCTTTATCAATCATCGTCGACTTCGATCACTGGGCGGGACAGACCTACAGCCGGTACCTCTGTCTCATCGGCTCGGTCATCTAGTGTTCAATCAACGCCGCCTTGGACCACTGGGCGGGATAGACCTACAGCCGGTACCACTGTCTCACCGGCTCAGCCATCTAGTGGTCAATCAACGCCATCTTGGATCCCTGGGCCAGACAGACCTAGAGCCGCTACCCCTATCTTACCGGCTCTGTCATCAAGAGTCCAAAAGTCCTCGCCTCCTACTGTAAGTTACAAGCCTTGTGTGTCTGAAGATCATTGTTGATTTCATCTAGCCTTCACCTCACCCCACTTCCGATCACTCTTCCGACTCTACCTACCAGCCAGACAACACCGTGGAAGACACGGAGAATCTCGAAGCTGTTAGCATTCGTTGGGAGGCGGAAGAGGGATTGACCGTCAATCTTGGACTCTTTGTTATCCATCTACTGGCACTTGTCTCCCACGAGATTCGGCCAGAATACCATCCGATTGATGAGGATCCAGAGTATTGTGCAAAGTTCCAGGGGTTCATGTCGTGAGCAAGAGAATGGGTCATGGTGGCGTTTACAAGGGTGCATTCTTCGACTTCAAGGGTGTCCTTTTTGATTCTCATGATGTCTTGTTTGATTTTAACGACATTTTTCTTTGATCTTGACGACATTCTTCTTTGATTTCAACGACAGCTTCTTTGATTCCATAGGTCTCTTCTTCGATGATAATGATATCATTTCTGATTGCAAGCACGTCTTCTTCAACACTGCTAGGGTATCTTCTTTGAATCCTCGACACACACGTACACGTACATTCCATCTTCCCTCCCGCGAACGTCCCATGTCCACCCAACAGACGATCAGCTAAATGCAGACAATCACGTCTCCAGCCCGCGACATGTCGGGCGCTCGTTGAGTCTGCCTACCTTCTGCCACCTTACACGCATTAACGGATTCTCCAGGGTCTCCGACATCCCGAGACACTCCAAGCGTCGTGGGTAGGTAGGTCTCGTTGTATACAACCTCTACCCTGGACCGTGATGCTGACCATGACGACGATCATCCGCTTCCGCCAAGTCCCAAGTCCTCGGCTTGAAACCCGCGAAATGCGCGGGATCCTCCAGCAGGACACACTCCGCCCTCCTTCGCCCCGCCACACGCCCTAAAACCTATCCCGTCAGTCCGTCCAGGTACGGATGATCGGCCGCTTAGCTAGCTACCGAGGGGAACGGCGCTGTAGGCGTGATCCGACACTTTACGCAAGATGTGGGATTATAAATTGGGTTGTTCTTGGACGAGGACTGGTACGAGGATCCCTTCCGCGGGGAGAGTCGCCTCACTCACCCACCCGCCCACCGCCCTCGAACGATGCTGACACCCCAGAACAACCAGGCGGACAAGATCACGGCAATAGCAGAGCAAGCACCGAGTTGAGCTCCACGACCCGACCCGAGCGACGGAGACCGATTGTTTCTTCATCGACCAGCCTGATGCTCTGGTTCTGTCTCTGTCTCTGCTTCTTCTGCTGATGCCGCGGGGGAATGTTGTTCCCTCCCGCGCCCGGATGCCTTTTAATTGTCTGTTACACAACGCCTTCTCGTCACGTGGTATAATGCCGCCAGGTGGCTTTATCTCACGCTGTCTGTCCGTCTATTTGTCTGTCTCGGTGGCCAGGCCGTGGGATATTCGCTCCGGTGGGCGTATATGGTATATTGTCTGCATGTGAAGCGCCATTGGGTGTGCAAGAGGCCACAACGAGTCTCCAGGGGGAACGGGAATGGGAGTTGGTGGTATGTGGTTTGTCGATGCCATGCTCACAAGGTGCGTTTTCCAATTCTGTGTCTCATGGCTCCAAGGAGATCAGACGAGATGGCTGATGGCTGATGGCTAATGTTTGATATGCAGGACTATCCCAAAGCACGTCCGACCACGAAAGCAAAAGGTCCGACTGGCCTGTTCGACCCGATCGGTCTTCTCTTGGTTGCTCTGCTCTACTCTACCCTACTCTACTCTACTCTACTCTACCTTTTCGATAAGCGGCATCGACACACGGACATTATATTATACCAGCTCATACCACACCCCTCCCTTTCACGCTAGACTCGGGAACGCATGCATCCCCTAGGGGGTGCACAGGACATGAAAAGGTGGTAGCAGTCCCCGGGGCTGCGTCTGACCATGACATTGTGCGCGCCACGGTATGGGCAAGACAAGACAAGACAAGACATGGTAAATGAGCCCCAAACCCTGTGCTCTGCACTGCGTTTGCTGAAGGCCTGATGAGAGGTATTCTATCGCACGCTTTGAAAGAGCCACGGAGTCCCCTTGTTTGGCGGCCCGGCGGACGGCGGTATGGTATGTATGTGTATGTATGGACGGCCGGATGGTCCGTCGATACTCGTTCGATCAGATCACCTTGGCTAATCTTTGCGCTTGGATCGGTGGTCTTTGTTCAGTGTTCGTGTTCGTGTTCGTGGTCATGGAGGTGTTCCACATCCCTTCTGCGAACGGGTTCTTGACCTGGCCGATGGCCGGTCTCTCTCGCTAGCCAGCCGGCTCCGATATCAAACGTCCTACATCCCAACGTCCTCGTATACAGTACCAGGCCAGTCCGGTCCACACACAGAAGAAGAGAGGAAAGGCAAATGCACATGCAAATACCAAACACACAAAGGGCCAAAGGGCGCCAAAATCGGCCCAAGGTTGTGTGGCGAGGATAATGTAAGGGTTCAAGGGCGCAATGGTACGGTGCGCATTGCGAGGCCGAGGGTTTCAAGGAGCAAAAAGTAGAAAGAAAGGAGCAAACAGAGGTATTTCCGCGTGTGATGTATGTACATATGTAGAGAGACGTTCAAGCACTCTCTCGTCCTCTTGCATTTATCCATGGGCTATCTATCTTTCGTGTTCGTTCTCCTCACTCGACACTAATACACATCTTTGTGGTCCTATGCTTGCTCGCAATATATGTCTTTCTCGCCATGCGTACCTCACTCCTAGTCTCGAATAGTGTTCACTGTCTGCGGTCGTGAGTCGTTGCCGGGCCATCCCTGCGGAGGCGAGCGAATGGCGACATCTGCGTAGCGGAAGAGATCGAACCCTGGGTCCCCAGTCCAATGGCAGTCGACGGCAGATAGAAGACCGCTGGATGGAGGGGAGAAAGTATTTCAAAGCGGTGCAGGTCATTGCGAGCTGGCCGGCCGTGGATGTACCATTGATTCTACCTGCCATGTGTGCTGGTGGCTTGGGAGGTCCGGAATGCCGTTGCTGATGGATGATCTTCCAACCGCCGGACATGATACGCTTTGTACAGGGCAAGAAGGCGAGAGTGGTGCTCCCGTCGCTCTCTGACATGAGAACATCTGTCCTGCAAAGTTGATTTACACCTCACATGGAGCTCGCACGCCTGACGAGGATACGTCATGTTGGAAGAAAGGACGGCAAGGTGCGTGCGGTCTTGCCGATGCGATGTCTTCCTACGCAGGACGCGAGGCTTAGTATGGATATCTCTGATCTCGTGTGGATCCACGTTCTCAAGGTCCTGGTGCTGGATCCTTTGTAGGGCATCATGTCGTTGGTTCAACCTCACAGTTTTGGGAGAGGTATCTTCGTAAATGACGATTCGTGACCGTCGACGTGGTCTTCTGTCCATGATTTGGGGCATAAAAAAGCGATAAATTGAAAAGGGGACCGTACGGGTCTAGGCAGGAGGAGTTACACTTGAATTGTACCGATGAAGCGGTGGCTTGTACGTCTGATGCCTCCACCGACAGCCCCAGCCACACGCTCAGCCTTAGACTGATCAGGGCCCGCCTCAGCGTGGTTGAGTAGTGGAAGTGTATCATTTTGGGGTCATCAAGAGTTTGCCGCGCGCGTATGATCTGGTTGAGACGCGGGTTGGATGCTTCGGAGCGATGCCACGAAACCCGGCTCCTTGTGACAGCCACAAGGTCGTTTCTGAACGGGGTTGGCACTTTATGTACCAATGGAGCAAGCTCTGAGAGGCCGTGATTGCTTTTTGAACTGTATAAATGTCTCCTTTTCTAGCCTTGGGGCTTGACTGCGGGCCGGTCTTTGGTGTTGTGGCCCGGAAGGAGGCAATGCCGACGTCTCGGAGCGTAACATGGCTGTCCGCCTCAACGAGAAACGTTTCGTGTTGAAGTAGTGGTTGGTTTAACAACGTTGTGGATTGGTTTCCGTGCCTGCGGCCAAGTTGAGTCCTGGTCTGATTGTTTTATCTATGTACAAAAAAGGTGTCGCGATACAAGACTTGCCGAGAATCCTGCCACGGAGATCAGCGGCTGGCGGCAAAAGACTCGGTCTCGGAGATTGCACCATGAAACCCGGAAACACCGGATAAGCTCAGGATTGCGAACAGCTCCATTGTAAGTACCGAGTACCGAGTTACCGAATACAAATATGGTTTTACTAAAGCCGGATGTCTTCTTAGTAGCGACAGGATAAACCTGCCCGCCTCCCCGTCGCTCCACAGGCCACGAGAGCATGGAGCCCGTCATACTTCTTGGTTTTATTATTGGGACCCGATCGTTGCAGAGGTTCAGCGGGTAGTTTCTCTTCTCCTTGGATACCTCCGTGGCCTTTGCCAACCGCTGCATCAAACAGTGATATTCCTGCTAGCTTGGGCGCGAGTAGATAGACACCTCAATGGCACACTTTCCGAGAGATCCTCGGACCGAGATTATCACCCACTGACCCCGATCTGCAACTGTTTGTGGCTGTCCTGGCGAGGGAGGGACGAGATAACCGATCTGTGTGGTATCATGGTACGTGTGTAGCACTGCGTTTTTTTGACAGATGTGCACCAAGTCTTGCACGGCACTCAATGCATTGAGCCGTCTCCTGATTGCCTCGCTTTTCTCTTCAGCTTTCTCTGGGCGCGCCGTAGTTGGCAACGGCCAGAACAAGTTTTGTGACATTCCGATCGAGGATCTAGTGGATGTGGAGAGGGCGGAGGCATTCGTGCAGGTTCATAAGAGGCATTCGGGTAAGCCGGAATGGATCGGTTGGCCGCTAGTGTGACTTTCCAGGCGGGTCCGGAGTGAGGAAGAATGGGGCAGCACAGAGTGCTATTGACTATATCGCTCACGCGCAGAGATGTGCGCAGAGAATAGAGCCCGCGGGGGCATCAGAGGTAGCAGGCCGGGTTTCGTTGTGGTGACCGACCAGATTAGGTCTAGCGGGAATCATCACGTGACCCAATCCAGGCAACCCCAAGCTGCGCCTGTTTGATAAACATTTACCCCTCATACACTGTTTCACAAGACCTAACTGCTACTCCTACAGCCTTATACTGCGCGTTGCCCTTTCGCTCTTACCGATGCCTCTGACTCGGCGACCCAATCCTGCCTCCGTGCAAAATAACGGGCGCCAAAGCACCACCGGACCTCGACCGAAGACCCCCGTCGTGAAGTCCCCGCGGAGCACTGGCACGAGACGGAGCGCGCGCCTTCAATACGCCCAACCATCCCTTACCCCCGCACCCGCTCCTCAGCCAGCACGAAGCAAACGGAAGCGCCTGCATGAAGACTCTGAAGCTCAAGCTGAAACCGACGCGTCGAGACGCGTGTGCCCTTCCAAACAGCCCCTCCGCCCCCTCCGCCCCGAACACAAGCGCATTAAAGAGAATCTACAAAGAGGCCTTGACGCCGAACCCAACGGGTCAGCGGGCGTGCACCCTTGCAAACAGCCACGAGAACCCCATCCCGACCCCAAGCCCCCCGAAGAGAACGTACAAACAGACCTTGAAGCTGAAGAACTCCCTCCTTCCAAAGACCAGCTCTCTGAGAAGAACTTGCGGTTATTGAGAATATTGAATGGTGAAGAGATGGACTCCGCAGGCAACAATGCTCCGACTCTCAGTCGGACGCCGTCACGGCGCTCCATGGTCACGTCAGAAGCGGGGACAGAAACAACCCGACGCACTTCGCACTCGGCCCTCGTCTATCGCCAGACCAATCTTAAAGACGTCCGGATTCGCATACACGCGGAGCCGCCTGATCACATCCAAGCCGCTATCGACCGCATTGTCACCGCCGAAGTCTCACAGGAGCGCAGATCCGAACTCCGCGTCATAGCCCAAGAACTGCGCAACCGTTTGTTCTACTTTGTTCGGGCTGAGGCTAACGAGGAGAACTTTATCAAGCCACTTGACAATGCTATCGAGGCCCTACGTCTCAGGAGCCTCGGTGTCATTTCAAAAGGTGACTGGAGAGTGGATCTTAAGCCAGTGGTGTACAAGCCCCGGAACTACGGCCACGACATTATGCACAGGAGCCAGCAACGAGAGGTTGACGACGTCTCGGCTCCACTGGGGGAGCGCCGGCAGCATACGCCAGCCAACGACCCCCAGTCATCGAGCATACCACCTTGCCTTCCCCCTCCCCGGACCTCGGTCAAAACCCCCCGTCCCGACATCTCAATAGGTATAGAGTTCACGGCTCTCATCTCTTCTCTCGCAGCGGAAAATCTCACCGAGGAGCAGGTCAGCGAATTCCTCGATTGGCTCCAGGAAGAGATGGTACAGCACGAGCCAAACGGGCCGCTAGAGTCATTACTGAATCCGGTACCCGGACCACGTACTTTGAACCTCGCCTTCCCTTTTTTTGTTGTCGAGGGCAAGGCCTACTCGACAGGCCAACAAATCTACGAGGCAGAGAACCAAGCTTCGGTTTCCGCGGCTTGTGGACTCAAGATACAGCTTGATCTTGAAAGCCTAGTAAATTCCGTCGCAACAAAGTGCGATCTTTCACCTACAATGTCGAACACTGGGCCGCCGCTCTTCTTCGCCATCTGCACCCAAGGCCCCATTCACGAGCTTTGGGCCCATTGGACTGTAGCTGATGTTGGTTCTCGCAAGTTCGGCTCGAAGCTTTTGGACAGTTGGAATGTGCTGTTGTTGGACCGGGGACAGGACCTCATGATTGCACTCAATAACATCGGCACTTGGGGTGCAGGGTCGTTTATGGAATCAATCGTGGAGCATCTGAGGTTTGTGGAGAAGACCATGAGGTCCTGGAATGAGTCCCATGTCTAGCGTTGAGCGTTTGTTGAGCGTTTGTCGGTGTTTCCCTTTACGTCTTGCTTTTATGGTATCGGATCAGGGAGAGCTGCACAACAGCAGAGGGAGAAAGAGGAGGAAATCACCCTCGACACAAAGAGTCCATGGGGCAGGCAAAGGACAAATGAAACCAAGGAGGCCAGGGCACAACAAGAACACGGAAGGATAATGACTTATGATTATTTCACAGTGTACTTTTGTAATTCGTTCTTGAAGGCCTCGTCTATTTTGGACGTGCCATGGGTCATCAGCTCCGCCGCTATTATCGAGGCAGTCACCGTATACACCTGACATAATTCTAGAATGTCTTGGGTCGGAGGTAGAAACCATAATCACGGCGCAGAAGCCTTTATTATCATTCTGGTGGTGAGGTTCTCGACGCCCCGACGAGTTGCTAAGTTACAGGAATGAACACCGTGCCCTTCCCTGATGTAGACACCGAACCTCATGATCCCACGTCATCCGCCAACCTGATTTCCGTTCGGAATCTTCAGCGCAGCAAACGCTCTGCACTCAAGCCGATGAACGTCCTCAACCGCTTGATCTTCTCCGCCATGTCTGAACCGGCAGGTTGTAGGCCCAGCTGTTGTAGGAGAGCATCCATCTCATCGCCACTCATCTTGTCAATATCTGCAGACGTGGCTGGGAATCCCGGGATGGCGGCTCCGGTCGAAGGACTGACGAGGGGCGTGAGGGGATCATATGCTGTCCGAAGGTGGGTATTTTGGACTCTAGCTATGTTGTTGAGATCACTGGAGAAAAGGCTTTAGTGTGGGGGGACATGAATGGTGGGCGAGAGAGGTAAAGAGAATGTATGTACCTTGCTGTGATTCTGGTGGCCAGGTCCTCGACGTGTTGATGAGTGGCTGCGAGGTTCTGCTCGATGGCGGCACATTTCGTGTCCATGGCCGCGAATCCCTCTGCCATTTCCCGTCTCATCAGCCCGATCTGCGCGAGGATTGCCTCGTTGTTGGTGACTGCGGGACGGTGTGGAAGTCTGTCCATCTCGGTGGCGGCAACGTGCAACGATAAGTCTCGATGTGATATCCTCGCCGTGAGGGGTAAAATGTAAAGGTAAAATGCGATGGTGGGGAACAAAACCTGAGCCCCTCGGTATGGTTGCCTTAGAACTTCGCCCGGAGGACGCGGCGGGTCGTAGTGCCTTCAGCCATCAGTGACGCGGAGATGGGGAGTGATGGAAATGACGTCGTGAAGGCCACGCGAACCGCGCGCGCCACCACATGTTTTGATCACGTGCCGGGAACAGAGATAAGCGCATATCAGCACGTGATGCTGACGAATTTATCCGGCCGAGTTCCCAAAATACATTAGTGCGGCTGTTCAGGATCAAACCATTCCAATTCGGGATATATCGCGGAAACGACCCGCAGCGCCTGAACGAACCTCTCATCAAGCCCTTTGGCGACTGGCGAACCTCGGTTAGTTAGCGTAAGATCATTGAGATCCCATACTATGTTGCAGGTGGGCACGGAAGCAAAGGGGAAAAGGCCATAAAGGCCGTGGGATTGTGCTGAAATAGCTATGAATTGCTCATTGCGGACTGTCTGGGCTGTCTGATCTATCTGGAAGAGAAAGACTGAGAACAACAACAAAAGTTCTAGTCAACCAGTGGTAGGAGTCATTCCTTCCCTTTTCCTGCGAGTCCGTGTTGGTCACAAGCTCCCCATGATGTGACACACCTGGCGGCATTGTTGTTGATAGATTCCTCAGTTGCGGGGTCTGAGATTGTATCCATGGGTCGGGCTGTTCGAACGAGCTCTTTCCACGGACGGGCCAGAATCATCAATGCCTTCTCCTCCATTCCCCATTTGATCCTGGCTCTCAGCCACCTCAAGCATGTCGCAGAGTTCGCCGACGGGAATGAAAATAGAGACCTGATCGAGACCGTCAAACGTACCGGTTGGTCTGCGGTAAGCGAAATCTTCGAGCGAGAGACGCAGGCCGGCGTTTGTGTCTTGGTTTCTCTTACCATCCTTGCTGCGGATCTCCACGACCTCTCTTCTTATTCCAGTGAGGACCCCTTTCCGATTGAGTTTTGGTCTCCAGATCGACAGTGTAGCTCTCTTCCCGGCTTGATAGTCAAAATCGAATCCAACAACAGTACGCACAGCTGCATTTGTGCCCCAAATGTAATCTTCTGCAAGTTTTTCCAATTCCTTGGCGGTTTGAGAGTTGGCCACCTCAATTATGCAGCTGGGTTTACAGACAAGGTGGTAGACATATGAACCATCTGGCGAACGCTCGGTGTTCCTCTTCGCAGTCGAGAAAGGAGGCGGATAGTAAAAGGTGCTGTGGCGGCGATCAATGATATCCCTTGCGAATTCTGCGGTTGTCGGGGCAATGTCCTTTTGCTTCGAAATCTGCTTTAGTTGCGTGCGGATTTCGAACGTAGAATCGGCCAGAAAGACCTCGTGCGTCTCGTGATTCGGCATCCTGAGGATAAAGGTACAATCACCTGCAGAATAGTCGTATCTATGATTCCAGGTTAGCGAAAATTCACCTCAAAAGCGCGGGAAGAGGATTCAATACCGCAGATTGTACACCTCAAGGACATCCCTCTCCAGTCTCTGCAGTTTTTCGAAATCCGCAGGAGAGAGGTAGTACTCTGACCAGGATGGAGTGCAGGAACTAAGTGACTTGATTTGATTGATGACGTGTGCGAGTGCGGGTGACATGTCTTGTGCGATAGGCGAGAGTGGTGATTTTGGGCTACGTGACGAGGATGCAGAACCATCACCGATCGAGCTAGACCGCCGAGTGTGATCTTGAGTAGACGACTTGGACACGACATCCTCCTGGGCCGGAGGGCCATCGTGGTTGTTTGCCACCGAAGTCATTGTGCATAACAGGATGGTCCGGTGTTGAAGTTGGTAACATATTGAGCGCGACAACTTTGGTTTAAATATTGGTTACTAGCGTCGAAATTCCTTCGGCGACACACAGAGTCAAGCGCTGCCAGTGTCTTGGCAGTCGATAGACTCATATGACGCAATTCTGCACGACATTCCACCGTCACCGTGTGATGAGATTCACGTCTTGTCCCAGCCAAACTTTCATGGGCGGTAATGGGGACAATGCTTTATTGTCACGCCGACAGCCTTGATTCATGTTCTTGACGTGACACCTTTGTCTGGTCACGGTTTGCGGCGTCCGTTGTCAGGGTCTTTTCTCAACCGTGACACAAGCCAACATCATCAGCTTTGCTTGGACATGAAGAATCATGCATCATGCTCTGTAGAGACAATGTCTACAGAGCATGCAGGATCCGCGAATCCTGTCATGTCCTGTTCGTGGCTGGACCAACCCGATTTCCATCACGTTTGAACTGTCTACGTTGGTTGAGAGAGAGCGATCTATCCCTTTTCTTTCCCCGATCCGTGCATCTCTAATTCTACAGAGTTGTATACAACATGGTGACCCTGTAAGCTTGTAACAAGGCACATTCGCTCTGCCGGTTTCCTCTCTGCCCTCCCCATCGTTCTTGTCCACCCGTTGGATTTCCGGGGCTTCTTTTCTTACCGAAGGGGTAGGGCTCCAGAAGAATGAGTTTGTCCATGGGATTTCATTTCTAGGTGCAATTCCGCAGGGTATGGGTATGGATATGGGCTGATTCTCTACTACGACCTCTGGGAACTGAATGAACTCAATGTAGTGAGCGAACTGCGAATTTGGGATTCAGCACACAGCCGCCATTTGAGTCCAAACGCCCCCCCTAGCACAACAAAATTCCGGATTCTCGCTTAATGTTCGGCAGATTCTGTCACTGCCAACCACCACCACCACCACCACC